>NC_068986.1:49082674-49084290 GCF_001194135.2 Octopus bimaculoides
ATATATATATATATATACATATATATACATGTCTGTGTGTGGCATATTTAATAAGTTTAATATGCTTTTTAAAAAAATTTCAAATATCTCACCAGACACAGTTACTCGATGAAAAAAAGGCAACATTAGTCAGTGAATAATGATATTCTAATTAAGCGGCAAGCATAAGAAAGAGAGAAAGAAAGAAAGAAAGAAAGAAAGAAAGAGAGACAGAGATCTCGACGAACGTTTTTACCTTACTTTGGCAAGAAAAGCTGGGTCGAGTGTTTCCTGTATTTGTCGAAGAATCAACAGAAGAATCACTGAGTATTTGTAAAGTATTGCGTGCTGCGAAATAGACAGATGTATTAGATAGACAGACAGACAGACAGAAAGACAGACAGATACATAAATACATACATACATACATACATACATACATACATACATACATACATGCAAACATACATATGCATAAATATACAGATATTTACATACATATACTGACTGATTGATATAGATAAATATATAGACATATAGAAACGGAGAAAGTTGGAAATACAACAGGAAGACATATGTTAAGCGACAAAGCTGACAACAAGTTAACCAATCCTGCAGTGACCTGCAGCGAAAATATTTCGAACACTTTAAATATTCATCGGATGTCATCAAAATACACCATTTTCTACAGCTTCCGCCATATTGATGCTATGGTGGTGCTGTATACTGTATACGGCGCCTCTGCTCATTAATACAGCTGGTGTGCTGGATGATTCTGATGACGATGATGGTGGTGATGATGATGATGATGATGATGAGGAGGAGGTGGTGGATTTCAAATGAACAGGGGCAGGAGGTGGGGGTAGACAAGGGAAATTTTGGTTGTTTTGTTGCAGGAAAAATGTAAATCAACACAATACAAAATATCCATGACATTTGAACGAAGTTTGTTGCTGGGAGCATATAATATTAGTTTTGATGTTGTTGTTATTATTGATGTTGCTGCTGCTGCTGCTGCTGCTGCTGCTGTTTAACAACTTCTTCATATCATATACATAATTGCGTACGTATATACATACATGCATGCATGCTTGCATTCACGCATTCATATATATAAATGTATATGTATGTATTTGTGTATATAAATATATATATATATAAATATTTTATAATTATATACATAATTATAACAAGGGCCTGGATTGCGCCTTACCACGTATTGAAAAGTAGACATCAAAAGACACTATTGCCACAATAAATTCTCCGAGAAAAACACTCGGAGAATTTATGGTAGCAATAGCGTCTTTTGACGTCAATTCTTCAGTGCGTGGTGAGGCGCAAGCCAAGCCCTGGTTATAATTATGTATATAATTATAGAATATTTATATTAATTTACCTACGAGGTTTTAGTTCTGCGCTGACCACTTGGTAAAAATCATTTATGATTTTACCCTTATCATTATTACTATTATTATTATTATTATTATTATTATTATTATTATTATATATACGTACGTTTATACATACACGCATACATACACAGACACACAACTATATACATGTATGACACACATATGTACGTATGGGTATATATGTCCATATATGTGTATATATATATATATATACATATATATATA
>NC_068986.1:49085049-49090323 GCF_001194135.2 Octopus bimaculoides
TATATATATATATATATATATATATATATATCCATGTATGTAAGTGTCATGTATGTGCATTGTATGCATATATATGTATGTTTATATTTGTGCATGCGACAACTACAGGTATGGCTGTAAGAAGTTCGCATAGGAACCACGTGCTTTCCCAACACATTTGCCAAATATCGCCAGATTGACCAATGCCTTCAGAACCAATTTGGCTGATAACATGTCTATGAGAATCTGTTGTGTGCACGTTTGAGCGTGCGTGCAAACAAAAACCGAATACGTGTTCAATTAGTGAACAGAAAACGAATACGAATCTACTCACTTGCGAGCATTCGTGTCAGGTCTCCTGTTTGAGATTTCCTTCCACTACTCAGAGAAGTTCGTGAACATTGCCTTCCTTAAGCTAAATATGAAAAAATACAACTGTGTATTGTTTGGTACCATTCATTCTATATGAATAAACAAAAGCAGCGAGCTGGCAGAATCGGGCAAAAAGCTTAGCGGCATTTCGTTCGTCTTTATGTTCTGAGCTCAAATTCCGCCGAGGTCGACTCCGCGTTTCATCCTTGCAGGGTGAAATAAGTACCAGTCAAGTACTGGAGACGGTCTAATCGACTAGTCCCCTCTCCCCCAAAATTGCTGGCCTTGTTCTAAAAGTTGAAACTGTTATATGTGAATAAACAGGCTGGTTTCATCATACTTATAGGTTTCATAAGAGTTACTTTATATTCAATCGACCAACTGTCTAAAAGAAAGAAAACTAACAGTTAAGATATATAAATGCATTTGACGAACTTGATTTGTCTTGCGGTCGATGCTTTGAAGTCCTTATCGTCAAACTCTGCAACATTTGCTTTCTAGAGGTGAAGAACTTTTCTGTTATAATAACTGCTATAATCCACCTCCTGGTGATTCCTAGAAAGTGACTGGATGTAGATCCAACACACTACGATTCTTCCTGGGAATCGTTCTGGGAATCAGCCGCCGTACAGCAGCAGTGTATGCACCTATTCATTTTGTGTTTCTTCTGTTTGAATATATCTGTAGAACTATCGTAACGAAAATATCACGGTCATCGTCAAAGGAAAGAGTGGAAATTTAAGAATTGAAAAGGCTATTCTCATGCTGAAATTAGATCCTACCATCAACGACAGACTAGTTGTGAAACACTAACTGACTAATTTAACATCATTAATTTTCACAGATCACACTGTTTCCTCCATTATCTACGCATATCTGAGAAAATCTGAGATCAGTTCAATCACCACTTTCTCAAGATAAGGGATAATTTAGCTAAATATCGAAAATATAAGATAAATGTGTAAAAAAATACGTTTCTATTTTTTTTCCTTTTCTCTCAGCCTTAATTCTAACTTATAATGGTTTACTAAAACGCGTTTGATGATGATGATGATGATGATGATGATGATGATGATGATGATGATGTGTTTATGAAACTGATCACAAGAAGATAAGCCGTCTATTTTATATGGATGACTTAAAATTTTATGGCGAAGACTGGTGAGCTAAAGGCTTATTACATACTGTGAAACCATTCTGTGATGACATCGAAGTGGAGTTTGTTCTTGGTAAGTGTGCCAAGGCCGCTTTCAAGAAAGAGAAATTGATAACCTCAAACTCAGTCGTGTTAAATGTTGAAACAGTTATAAAAGAACTTGAGCAGGAACAAATTTTTAAATACCTAAGAATATATGAAGGCTCTAGTATTCAGTACGCAAGCATGAAAGAAGATCAGGAAAGAACGTTATAGAAAAGTTTGAGCAGTCCTGAAATCTGAGCCAAATGCACATAAACTATTAACAATAAGTTCCTTAACAGTTCCAGTTCTTCCTCACGGCATCAATGTGTTAAACTGGAATATTAGAGAATTAAAAAGAAATTGTTGCAGTTTCGTAAGCCGTTGATTTGTAATAAGACACCGACAGACAAACGAAGATCGTCGTTACCTTTCCAGAGTCCAACGAGTTCTAGGCTTGATCCATTTTAAACGTTTTTACAAAATTATACAATTGCACTAGCCAAATATCTTATAACACCTTACATCTATAAAATCATATGAGGCGTAAGAAGCTTCATTCTATCTAGAAGGGAAGCAGAATTTTGTTATTGATTCCATGAATGATACCCAGGATGAACATCCTGATGGAAGCGTAGTAACTGTTGTTGCAAAGAAATTAGAATTAATAGCAAAACCAAAAGCGCATAAAGAATGTGATTGTCGGTGGGAGCAGTGACCTCTGCATGGCAAATGTGCACCCCATAGTAAACAATCTGATTTTGGCCAGAAGCACATCCATCAGTGGTTATGAAGATCAGGGCTAAAGGTAGAGAACGAAGGCTTCATCTTAGCTGCTCAAGATCAAAGCTACCAAACCGGAACTACCAGACCAATGTGAGAAAATATGAAGTAGATCCAAAGTGCCGATTCTGCCATTATGAGATTGAAACAGTAGACCACTTAATCTCTGGATATAAAGTTTGCGAATCAGTAGACATATTTCCAAGTTTCTTCGTTTATAATGCTGAAATGACTTCCAGTGTCTAATTTCATTTTAACATTTGTTTCTCATTTCCACCTTCACAAATTTCCTTATTGTTATATTACCAATTTCTTCCGATGACATACTATTTATTCTTCTTTTCCTTTATTTTGACGTTTTGTCATCTTCGTCCTACAGCGCATCTTTATATGTCCGACATTTCCACAACCAAAGTAATCCGCTTTTTTAAATGGACAATATTTCCTCGGGTGTATACCTCCACATGCAAAACATGGGTTTATTTCCTGATTTTTGTAGTGTTTTTAGAAAACACTTTACTTATATTCTGACTATTTCGCATTGTTTTACTTGAAAACTATCTTTACGTTCAATTTTCTCTGTGTCGTGTCTTAATTTGACTATCTTTTCACATTCTTCTAAAACTTGGTGCATGGTTACATCCTGGTTTTGTTCCAGCTTTGCGAGAATTCTAGATCTAACTTCTGCGTCCTTTGCGGCAGTAAGTTCCTGTATAAAAATCAGGCATTTGAACATATCTGGTGTTAATTCGTCCAGCTTAAACTTCTCGCACTCCCTATTGATTCTACCAGCATATGTGATATAGTCGTCTTTGTTTTACTCTGCGTTCAGACACTTCCAACGTGAGTCAAACAATGAGCTTTTTCACTGAAAATTTTACGCAATGTATCTATTGTGTCATTAAAGTTTATGTCCGAAGGTTATCTTGAGAGTACATAATTACTGTATCATTCACGCTCTGTTGTCACCACTTTTCTCAAGATTAAGCACATTTTCCTCTCATCATCCCCATCTTTACACACTTTCTCGAAGATTTCCTCATATCTTCAGTAGTATATTTCGAAGGTAACTACTTCGTCAGGTTCGTATTTGAACTCTTTTATGGAATTCACGACATAGTCTGGCAAGAACAATTTTCTCTGACTTCCCTGACGACTTCAGTAATTGCAACATTTGTTGTTGTAATATTATTTGTTGTTGTTGTTGCTTCTGTTGCTGCCCTTGCAGTTGTATCTGCTGTTGTTGTTGGTCTCTCAGCTGTTGCTGTTGTTGATTTTGCAACTCGAGCAAACCTGCCAACAAATTTTTCATACTTTTACGAGTTTTCGTAAAATTCGTACGCAAACTTCATCAAGTTTCTATTAACTCCACGTGGATTGGTTTATCCTCGTCGAGTTTATTAATTCCTCGTGAGCTGTTTAAATCCTCATCGCCACTGTTATATCCTTAAAATGTAGGATTGTTATAACACCCACATCGTTTTACAGTATACTTAGTAAATTCAATAAAGACACGACTATCTCTAACCGCCTACTCTTGTACTAAACGTACTTCTCTTCACTTACAGTGACTACGTTATTCCATTCGTCACGTGGGTGGGTGTACCATTGTTGCTAATTCCCTACAACAGTAATACAACTACAATACACCCGATAAAATACACTAATCACATAAAATTTATTATATGAATCAAATGCATTGTAACTATGAAACAAACGAATACATATTCAAAACTCTGAGAAAACAATACAAATTAAAATTATAAACCGTCTTGTCAATAACACATTACAAGCATGTCAACTCTAGAACTGGCAACTAATGATCAACGTAATCTACAAATCTCACTGCAAAACAGTAAATTGTATACTTCACGACTCCAACTTAAACAATTTAGATTACAATTCTATACCCTCTTGTAGGTCTAATATATATTAACAACAGGAAAATAGAAGATTAATTCATCTTTTATCTTTTATTTGTTTTAGTCATCAGACTGCAGCCATGCTGGGGCACCGCCCTGAGAAATTAGTGGTCGAATGAATTGACCCCAGTACTTATTTTTTTAATCTTGGGACTTATTCTATCGATCTTTTATTTCAATCCACAAAGTTACGGAGGCGTAAACACACAAGTAACGTTTGTTAAACAGTGGTGAGAAACATAGACAAAAACACGCGAGCACATACACACACACAAACAAACAAACATAACCACACATATACGACAGGCTTATTTCAGTTTCCGTCTAGTAAATGCTCTCACAAAGCTTTGGTCAGCCCTAGACTGTAGTAGAAGACATGTAGTGGGATTGAACCCAATATCATGTGGCTGGGAAGCAAGCTTCTTACCACACATCCATACCTGCATCTTCTCATGGAAGCCATATTTATATTGCAACACAAAGCCAAAATAAAGACTCTAACAACATGCACGTCAAAAGGTTAACATATGGCCACTGTCATGGAAACCTAACGGTCAAACATTTGGCTGTAGCAAAAACTTGAACACGTTACTATGTGAATTCAAACTGTGTATAAGAAACATATGCTGCACCGAGTTTATTGCAAATTCTTGAAAATAAGAGGGTGAGATTTAGAGACATTCAACCTGGCTTTTGGAACGCTTTTGTTCTGAAATATCAGGGAATTTAAAGAATGATAGAATATGAAAAATCTAAAATAAAAAGATCTAACTCAAGCACATTCGTGTCCTTAATGAGATACACACGCATAGACTCACATAAAAGTGTATGTGTGTGTGTGTGTATGTATGTACACACACACACACACACACACACACACATATATATATATATATATATATATATATATATATAATATTATATTATATTATATTATATTATACTATATTATATTATATTATATTATATTATATTATATTATATTATATTATGTTATATTATATTATATTATATTATATTATATTATATTATATTATGTTA
>NC_068986.1:49092509-49095614 GCF_001194135.2 Octopus bimaculoides
ATATATATATATATATATATATATATATACATACATATACGTTATAGTATTAATATATAAATATAAGAGTACGTCATAAACTGTCTCTATGTCACCGCGCATGTCAGTGTGTTATGTGCTAACATGAATGTTCACAACACGTACTCGTATGTACGTGCATGTATGTGTATATATTTCGTTTATCTTTTATATGTATTTGCGCGTGAACGATTTTCTTACTGTGCTACTGTCGATATCTATGTCTGTGTGTGTGTGTAGTATGTGTGTGCGTGTGTGCATGGGGGGTTGTATTTCTGAGTAAAGAGACATAGAATATGCTGCCTGAAGACGCATCCAGCTGCAATTATACAAAGTCATTTATCACTATATGTCTTTAATAACATATGAAGTACACCTTCGTTTTGGGGATGGACATGAGCAGCTGGATGTAGGGTATATATATATTACTATGGAAATGGTGTAAAATAAGGCAGTCTTATTTATCTGTAGTGGTGGTGTTATTATCATTGTTGTTGTTAGTAGTAGTAGTAGTAGTAGTAGTAGTAGTACTACTACTACTACTACTACTACTACTACTACTACTACTACTACTACTACTTGTTGTTGTTATTGCTGTCGTTTGACCATGCTGTGGTGGTGGATGTCATAGAATTCATGAGTATGATATAGGTGAAGGGGGATTGAGTGGCGGTGGTACAGAAGGTTTGTGTGGTAATGTGACAGAAATAATAATGTATCTTTGTGTCTGAGTTCGTCATCCTCGTCGTCGTCGTGGCCGTGGTGGTGACGGTTCTGGTGGTGGTGGTGGTGGTGGTGGTGGTGGTGGTGACTGTGGTGTTGGTGGGCGTGTTAGCCCCAGTCGTAGCAGGGCGTGGTGTTGGCAGGTATGGTATAGATACCTGCTGTTTTCGAGTAGACATACGATCAAAAGCGTTCCAGCCATAATCATCACGTGTTATTTTTATTCGTATATGCATCCACGATCACAAAATCCAGGGGATCCTTTTCTAAAGCGGTAATGTATGATTTAGGGGGATATTTTGCACCTATGTCTAACAACTGGAATGACTAGATAGAGGTATTTCCGGTCAATGTTAGTTGTGAAAGTTGTGAAAATGTTATTATTAGCAGTGGTAAGTTTGGACAGGCAACAAGATATGGCTGCACTAGAAAATGAAGCTGTAGTGGTGGTGGTGGTGGTGATTGTGGCGGCGGTGGTTGCTGTGATGATGGTAAACGACATAGGAATTCTTGTGATGTTCAAGAACAGAGCAGTACTATAGCTACTACAGGAGGATAACCATGTTAGGGATGATACAGCTTGTGCTAATATACATAAGACTGTAGTATTGAGGGAAATGTACTAGTTGTGGTAGTCATAGTCATGATGATAGAGGTGTTGTTTGAGGATATGAATTTCTAAGTGATGTAGCCTCATTGCTGTTAGCCGTAATGGTGGACGATATAATTGTGGCCATGATAGTCAGAGATGAGTCCGGAAATGATGGCAGCAGCAAGGGAATAAGTGTAATGAATTCCTTAGAAAGTGCAATTATAAATACATAAAAAAATGTAATGAAGCAAACTAATAATTCTTTTAAACTTACATTGGCTTCATCAAGAAGTGATTTAAAATAAGATTCAACCGGCATATACATGCATTTAGAAATCATCATAGTAAAAGTACAACGGACAAGTACAATGTACACTAGTAAATGAGCAAGTGTGTTTAACTATAGCAGCAGACAGACTATTATCACGTGAGTGAATTTTGTAAGCGGAAACTGTATGGAAACCAGTCGTGGGTATACGCGTACGTACACACACACACACACACACACACACATATATATATATATAAATAATTGTGTGTGTGTGTGTGTTTGTGTGTGTGTGTGTTTGTGTGTGTGTGTGTGTCTGTGTGTGTGTGTGTGTGTGTGTGTATGCGTGTATGCTTTATGCATATCTATATATGTATGTTTTTTTCTTTTTGTCTGATCCCACGGCTGCTTGAGAAGTACTGTTGGTTTTTTTACGCTCCCATAACATTACATTTCGGTAAGAGGGGTTGACAGAGTAGGTACAAGACTTTAAAAGTTGAGCACTCGCGCTGATTATTCGACTTAATCATTCAAGCATGGCTACAGAGGTCTTACATACATAAATATATATATATATATATATATATATATATATATATATATATATAGAGAGAGAGAGAGAGAGAGAGAGAAAGAGAGAGAGAGAGAGAGAGAGAGAGAGAGTCGCCTCTCTACCAACAATTTCAAATTCAGGAACCCCAATAATTGTCTCTTAACCATCAATTGCTTATTTAAAAACATTGTATTGCAATGCTACACACAAACTAATCATTTTCCTAACTTACATTGACTTCAAGTGGATCTAGTTGAAATTACGACCCACCCAACATACAAAATGCATTCAGAAACAAACATTGAATTGAAAAATACCAGTTTTTCCTGGTGTATGTGTGATGTGAGGAAGGAAAATGGATTGTGAAACATAACATTTCCTGAACAGAAAAACATATTGTAGGAATAGGAAAGTCTGAAGATGACAGAATCTAAAGATTATTGTTGCTAACCGACATGCAGAGAGTATCACCCCTTAACGACACAAGGTATAACAAAATTTTAAGTAGTTTAAACCAGACACTCGTACACAACCACTCCCTGTTTATAGCGTTATTTTCCCTCTATCTTAATCTACAAATCTCCATCTATCTAGCATTAACGTTTGTATTAGTATCCACTGATTTACTTATCGTTCAAAGTTGTCTTTAAACGCATATATAACCGCTTCCAATGTATTAGAATATGTTCAAATTCCTTAATTTTCATCATCATTCCTCATAAAAGCTTATTAACAGCTAGCATTGCCATTCATAATGTATATATTATCATAAATTCTATGTTGTGATATTTTATTATATATTCATAAATTATATGTCAAACTATCTTAAATATAGTTTACACATATATCTATAAAGGCGCATGTATTTTCATGTACATACATGCATACATAAACACACGTATACATGAATACATACATACATACATATATATATATATATATATATATATA
>NC_068986.1:49095800-49099908 GCF_001194135.2 Octopus bimaculoides
ATATATACGTAACTCTAATTTCCGCTTTTTTTTTTTTGTTCTGTTTTCTTTTTCTTTCTCCGGTTTTTCGACCTTCTCTCTTTTACATCTACACCCTTCTCACCTTTTCTGGATTTTTTTTTCTCTCATCCGGTTGTCCTGTATTCGCTTGTTACGCTATATAGTCACAGCCTGAGGATTGCGCGAAGGCACCGGGCGTGTTAAAAAATGTTCTCTGAGATATTTTCATCACACGAAACTATAAGTAGTTCATAAAAATATATATTGTGTTTATTAAATAATATTCTGTGTAAGAGAGTATGCGAGTGTAACTGTGCACGTGTGTGTGTGTGTGTGTGTGTACATATATATACACAGTCATATATCCATACGTTCTATATGTGTGTGCGCTAGACGAGATTGTGTGAATCTTATGAATGCTAGTCGGTAAGCTTGTTTTAGCATTCCTTAATCACCTTAAAAGTGAATGTTCTGTTAGAACAAATTTTATTGCGGAAGATTCCATGAGAGAAACTCATATTGGCTTTTAGTGCATAGTTCAGGCTTATTTATATCGCAAGCGGAGAGATAAATTCCTGCCATCTCCAGCGCTGAGACCTCAGATCACTTGATTTCTACCTTCCTTGGTCTTGTCAATGGTGGTCACTTGAACACTAGAGATAGCAGTGATTCACCTGCCCGCCAATAATATAAAGAAAATCAGTATCAGAGCAGGCACCGCAACTGCGATTAGTCAGGGGCCTTGTTAAAAAAAACTATATATATTATCGTCAGAGGCAGTATTAAAACTGAGTGGCAATATTTATATTCACTTAAACGTGGATGTTCTGTTAGAATAACATTTACTGCGGTAGACACATTTAGAGAAACTCTCATATTGGCTTTTGGTGCAAAATACATACTTGTTTATATTGCTAGCGGGGATATAAATCTCCGCCATTTCCAGCACCGAGGCCACCAGAACCTCCCTTGGTCTCATCAATGCTGGATGGTCTGTGACTCAGGCGTGACTCACATGTTGACTCTTAGTTTCATTGATGCTTTTTTTTTATGTTTTAATTGCCGCCGTAGACGTCGTTGCAGTTATACCAGTTAACGCTTAATCAAGCTGTAGTTTTATCAACCTCCTTGTGTTGTTTTTTATTTTATTATTTTAACAGATATAGTGTGTAGGACTACATAAACTACGCAGGCTTTCTTTTTTTAACTATAGGGTGTATATTGGATAGATATTTCGCTGCTACTTCTTGCAATTGGAGGCTCTCCTTTGAGGCTATCCTTATTGATTCGTGCCTCTATATAAATAAATGTGTGTTTGTGTGGACGTGTGTAATGTGTGCCTGCGTGTATGCGTGCCTTTCAATGCGTTGCCTCCAAATCTTATTCAACAAGCTAAGTTAAATATGCTTCAAGTATATTAATAATTAATATGTGATAAATATTTATTGCTTTCACCTACTAAAATGTTTACTTATAACCGAATAAGACACTAAATTCCCTGCTGACACAAAAATGCAGGAATTTTATATGCAAACGGACAATAGAGCCTTTGCGCTTCTGATCGACCTATTACAAATAGCAGTCGAATCTCTCTTTAAAATTATCCTAGCGTCTTATAAATAAGCGGACGCAATTTTACGTATGCTGTCTGAAATAAAGACGGAGTAATCATAGCTTGAAGGCTTATAATCATTCAGAGATTAGACCTATGGAGCAATATACAGTAATGCATGTGAAAGTATTAATGTTGTCTCTATCTTTTATCTTTTACGTGCTTAAGTCAGCAGACTGCAACCATGTTGAGATACCGCTTTGAGGAATATTTAGTTGAATGAATTGACCCCCAGGCTTACATTTTTTAAAGCCTGGTACTTATTCTATCGGTTCTTTGGCCGAACCGCTAAGTTACGGGGATGTAAACACACCAACACTGGTTCTCAAGTGGTAGTGGGAGACAAACACACAAACACACAAAGACACGCGTTTACATGACTATATATATATGTATATATATATATATATATATATACGACGGGCTTCTTTCAGTTTCCGTCAACCAAACCCACTCGGCTCGGCCCGAGGCTATAGTTGAGGACACTTGCTCATCAACTATTTTTGGCTTGTTGTAGGTCTGTATACTTTACGATAGCATCTTACATTCATGGGTTGAAGTCAGGATTTGTTTTACGCGGGAAAAACATGTCCAGTTTCTTGTGTCTCAGTTGATGTACAGAAAGCATTCCTGTAGCCCTGTCTGTGGGTCGTTTATTTGTATTGGCCAAAATAAAACAACAGCAATCTTGTTGAATATCTAAGATGTAAAAATTGACACTGAAGTTCTTCTAAACCCATGTTAAACGGTTTAACTCTTGCTGTCAGACACGATATCCATTCAAGCAACAGAAAACAAAATTTGTGAAACACCAAAGAACAAACCTCATTCGTACAAATGCACATGGATACATAATTACATGAATATACATTTTATTTCATAAACCGAAAGATATTTTAAAATGTTTTACAACAAACACTTTCAAACATAAACCCTCACACGTATTCATATAATCACCAATATGTAAAACAAACACATACAAACACTCACTCACAATTATGAATATACATACATATATATTTACCTATACATATATAATTGTGTGTGTGTGTGTGCGTGCGAGTGTGTGTCTGTGTGTGTGTGTGTGTGAGTGTGAGTGTGCGTCTGTGTGTAGACATATACACCCTGGTATACAAAAGCGAGTAGAGAAAATCATTCAATATTATTCTCATATTAATGTGGACATACTCATACATAATTACCCTTAATTATCTGCATATTAAAATAAAAGCATATATTGCTTTATATTATTAATGTGTACAAACGCATATTCATGCACACATATGAGTTCTGCAATAGGCAAAAAAATGGCCAAAGTGAAGAAAAACCGCACATAAGCAAGTATTTATTACAGTTGCATATACATAAGCATAAACAGATGCACATAGACGTAAGGTACATACATACGCACAATGACAAAAAATCATACATACGTATACATACATGTGTGTGTGTAGCTGAAACGATACACATGTACAAATACAAATCATTCACATGTATCCATGGACAAAGACCGAATTCTCACATACATGCATACACAGAGCACCACATATATACACTGGAACGAACTTAAGGAAATTACATCAGAAAGGCATACGCCATTTGAATGACAGATGCAACACAAAAAATATATATAAAATACGAAACAAGATTAAACAAGAATCGACAACTTTAAACAGAAAACAGATACATTGATTGCCACTGTTAAAAAAAAAAAGGCCATCCAACGGATTTTGATATATTGCCAGAACCGCTGATTGCTGGGTGTTTTGGCTTTCCTGTTGTGTTCTAGACATGTCATCTATAAGTAAAACTATATACCAAACTAGCAATGCTATTTCGCCTACCCAATCCAACTCTTTCAAACCTGTCAATTGTTTCACTTCGTTTTGATGATCGGGGTTCAAATACAGGCCAAAACAACGTCGATAAAGGCCACAGAGGTTAATATCTTCAGTTTGTGTAATATAGAGGAAAATTACTTTATAGTAGAGATGGAGTGACCACGCTCTCAAATCCTAAGATGGTGCTGCGTTTGTATGTCTGTATGCGTATGTTTAACCGTATATATGTATGTATATCTATATACAAACATATAGCTATATATTTACACGTGTAGATGAATCAGTAGGTCGACGACAAAATACATTGGGTTAGCTAATTACGATCTTTTAGGATTTAGGTTCAAATTTAGCAAGCATTTTTTCAAGCTACTCCACCGACTTGTCTTATCGACCGTAACAACAACAACAATAATAATAATGATGATAATAATAATAATAATAATAATAACTTCTTACATATACACACAAGATATGAAATTTGAAGAACGGATCCCTAGCTATATCGCCTCCATTCTTTCACTGGTACTTTATGTAATCGAAACTGAATGATAAATGTAAACGATGTAACACAGAAAACGAATTAAAATATATAACATTGAATTAAATAGGAAAATATATAAAGACATATATTTCCCACAAAGATACATGCTCG
>NC_068986.1:49100390-49103856 GCF_001194135.2 Octopus bimaculoides
CGTTGTGAGTGTTTATTGAACGAAAACACCTAAAGCTCCATGAGGCTCCGGCAGCGGATGGTGGCGAACCCTGCTGTACCTTTTCACTACAACTTTCTTTCACTCTTACTTCCTGTTTCTGTTGTGCCTGTAATTCAAAGGGTCAGCCTTGTCACACTGTGTCACGCTGAATATCCCCGAGAACTATATTAAGGGTACACGTGTCTGTGGAGTGCTCAACCACTTGCACGTTAATTTCACGAGTAGGCTGTTCCATTGATCGGATCAAATGGAACCCTCGACGTCGTAAGAGGAATCCTCGACGACGTAGTGCCAACAACATCGGCCTGCTTCTTCCTATCATTTCATCGTGTGAAACCATCAAACCCGACACATTTTTTTCTCTCTGGGTTTTCGCCCTCCATTTTTTCCTCTCAGCTTTTTCTTTCGAAATTCGTAGTCTCGAAACGTCAGACTTTTCTATTTTTTCCCAGTATCAAAATAGTATACCTGCTTGTTCCCTCACCTGACGTCGTTTTGGGTTTGCCTACGATAACGACGAGCCTCCTCGTGAAATAAACGTGCAAGTGACTGAGCACTCCACAGACACGTGTACACTTAACGTAGTTCTCAGGGAGATTCAGCATGACACAAAATGTGACAACGCTGAACCTTTGACATATAGGTACTACTCATTTTTGCCAAGTGAGGAGATTGGAACAATGTGAAATGAAGTATCTTGCTCAAAGACACAATGTGCCGTCGGTGTGTATGTGTGTGTGGAAAATTATCCAAGATTCGATTTGTGAGTGGCTAAGTTTATACAAGAAATTTGTATATGTTGTCTCATATGCAGTGATGTGCTGTAGAGACATTGAAGAACTCCAGCCACTCCCCAGGTACCTGGGAGGATGAGGTCCTGCGGTGCCATAAATGGCACTGATCGCTGAAGCTCGTAATTCCAGTCGTTGAAAAACAATGGACAGAATACAAAATGTGTGAGAAGAGACATCACTTTTCACTTCTCCGTTGCGTCATCACTGTCATCATTGCAGCAGATCAAGAGCAAGCCTTGTTACCCACATGCGTCCTGCGTGAGATGATTTCTGAACAAGAACATTCAGCGTCCACATTTGACGAATAGCCGAACAATAAGCTGTCTCGTAATGGAAAAGGTGTAATCTGACAGGTACCTTTCAATCTTATTTACTATCATAGATTATTTCACTTCAATGTCTTTCAAATATTTTGAGATGTCGTGATATTTCTTCTCTTTTCAACATTGATGTTATGTCTATCTAGTTTCTAGAATCTTCTCTAACAATAATTTAAACGAAGGATATTGAATGTTTTATTGTAAAGCTTCGCACTTTGCCGTTTCCAACTAAGTTACTGTCCCGTCCTAATTAAACAATGAATTAAATATTTGAGGGTTTTGTTTATTATATGTCAGTTTGGAATATTGGACCGATATTCCACAATCCTCATGTGTAAGAAAACTTGGCCACAATTCCTGAAAAACATCCAGAATGTCGGAATTTATTAATCAATGTTGGCATTTTCTGGCTTTGAGGTAACAGTGAGAAGTGGTCAAAGAGGAAGTTCTAGACCTCTATTAGACGAGTTATTAATGCTAATGAACACACATCTAGTAACAAGAAACTCCATGAAATCTGAGCAACCATATTGTAGATTTTTATTTATTTTATTTTATTTTATTTTACTTTTCTTCTATTTATCATCTGTCTTCTTCCGATCCATTGTCATTGACGTTACGGAAATAATGCTACATTTTCAGGATATACAAGCATTTAATGACATATTCCATTACGCCTCCACACGAACCAAATTCTTCAAATCTCATAACGTGAGCCACTCAAGAAGCGACTTGTTAGAAATAGTAGCCAAATCTTTTTCAAACAAAGCCCTACTGCTCCAAAAAGAGGAAAAAACACTTTAAAACAACAAAGAATAAGAAAGATTTAGATATATTGTGTCTCACAGAAAATGAAGTAACAGATAGAATCGTCAAGAGAAAACATTTAGACTTTTCATATCCAATTAAATAGCGTCAACATTTCATTGTCACTTTATTTTGTCGGTCTCAGGAAGATAAAAGACAGTCGGCCGGCCCCATAGGTTTTTTTTTTTTTTTATTAACAAGAATACAAATTGACATAGTTAAGTACTGCAACTAAATTCATAAAAACAATCTTTTTAATTTGTTTATTTTTATATAAGTTGTTTTCGTAATATTGGCTTATCAAATATTGGCTTATCAAATGATACAATCACAACAACAACACCAACAACACACTTCTATGAATAACGATTTTCTAGGTTAGGCCAAGACCAAGGTTTTCTTTCTGTTGGACAGCAGCAGACATTTTAAAGTCGACACCAGCATCTGCATATTTATAAACTATGCAAGATACTTGGGAATAGCCCTTAGTAAATCTGGAGTAATTTAAAAGGTAACTCGGTTTCCCTTGTACTTGGGATTCGCTGTGATTTGCTTAGATTATGCTGGACCGTGGAAAGGCAAAGCAAGTGCCGGACAAAATGATTTGCAGTGATTAGTTAAGTCCCTTTATATTCTGATTTCAAATCCCGCCACGTGTCGATAAAGCTATGTTTCATCCTTCAAAAGAAGAAGAAATAAGAATCAATTAACACTAGGTGGATTTGACTTCTCTAAAATATATTTTCACCAGCCCCAATTTATGGCCGCCTACTTCCCCCGTTTGTACTCTCATGGATTATTAAGTAGGTATTCGAAAATTTTTCTAGGGACACAGTGGGGAACGCAGATTTTTCTGATTTTCAAAATTTAACTGAGATAGGAGGACATGAACTATGTCGCAATTGCCTTACTTCTTACAGGAGTTCGACAATTCTCCTGTATTGAGAAATTAGTATCTGTTTAGAATACAATTTGATTGGTGGAGGCTGATCACGTGTTTAGACATAAAAATTTGATTGGTGGAGGCTGATCACGTGATTGGACATGAACATTTTAGTATGTTCCCAGCAACGTTAGTGCTTCAATATCCGGTCATAATAGTTTTGCGCCGGAAGTTAAGGCTGGCACGATTGAGTGAAGGTACCTAGTCGTGAGAGTGCCAAATAATTAAGGCTCTCTCAATTTTTGAATTGTGTGTATGTAGCCATTAAATTTTGTTAAAACTCCTTTATTGTCCATGGGCTAGCGTTTGCTTGGCTTGTTGGTGTTATTTCAGTCGTGGTTTATATTTTTATGTAAATATATTTGTGTTTGAATCATTCTATTGTTTGAATAAAGGTAAAGTGAGAAGACTTGTAATTTTTCATCTCTCTCTCTCTCTCTCTCTCTCTCTCTCTCTGTATATATATATATATATATATATATATATATATATGCGAGTAAAAATAAATACAAAAAAGGTGGGTTTTTTGTATGATTGTGTATAGAGGAATATATTATTTTGTTTAAAAGAGTTCCAACACT
>NC_068986.1:49106975-49108228 GCF_001194135.2 Octopus bimaculoides
TATATATATATATATATATATATGTGTGTGTGTGTGTATGTATGTATGTATGTATGTACGTATGTATGTATGTATATGTATGTATATGTATCTATAGTATAGAGAGAGTCATAGGGGAAGAGAGGGGAAGAGAGGGGAAGGAAGGGGAGAGATTTCGGGAAATAAGTATAATAAAATTAGTAAAATACTGCATAGCAACTGCACTGGTTAGTTATTCAGTAGTAAGAATCTTGTTTTTTTCTTTCAAAGATTATAAAGATAAAAGGTTGATTAAAACATTGCCAAGCATCTACCGAGCACTAATCATAGGCTTTAGAATTTGTGGAAAATTGCTCATTAGGTCGTTCTCATTTAACAGGCTTGATAGTGTACAGAGCTAAATCAAAAACAAAAGCAAAGGACCAAACATATATATTTTAGAGTAACTGAATTGACTCTGAAAAGTAAATGCTATTAGTTTTCGTTTAGCAGCCCTGACAGAAGTCTGCTACAGCTTTTTTTTTTAATTTATGTGGTTCTTACCTAAGAACAAGTCTTCTAAAAATCGAAATTAGCTTTGTCGGTGGTAGATAAAGCACAACCCTACAGGACGCGCAACTTGCAGTAGAATTGTAGAGCGATCTATGAGCGAAAAATGGAGATTTCCTTTCAATAATAATCTGAATAAATGAACAGAAGAAGTATTAGCACCTTGCATTCATGAAGCTAAGCATATTTGCGTAAGTATCAACCTTCTTTATTTCCCACTTGATTCAGCTAAAAGGCGCGTGTTTCAAAGTGAGTCTTAGTGTTGAAATAAACTTTAAGCGCTACCGGAATTTTGCAAGAGGCAAACACTTCTTTGAGTCGACATCTCTTGTATGATGTTTGGATTTTAAAGCAATGATAGATAAAAATAACGTGTAGTGTAAGTTTTTTAGACAATTTTGGTATTCTCAAGAGAACGAAGGAGATCAATAAACGTGATCTTGAAGCAACGTCTGTATAAATATCACAAGCTTGATTTTTTTAAAAAACATGGGATGTATTTTCCGAATTCTTTCATATAATACTTCAAACATCCGATGAGGTAAAAGGCGACAGGCGCAGATTGTCGAATGAAAGAGCAGAAGCGTGTAACTCTTAGAACTAGTATTTTATAGTCATTCAGTAAATATCGTTGTTATTTATATCTGCATAAATAATAACCGACTTAATGTACTGAGTTCTGTAATTTATCGCCTCTGGTTGATTCAACAAACATTAATATATAT
>NC_068986.1:49108344-49110051 GCF_001194135.2 Octopus bimaculoides
ACACAGATAGATATACATATACATATAGATACATACACATACATATATTTACAAATATATATTTGTATGTGTATATATATATATATATATATATATATATATATATATATATATAGTCATGAAAGTATATATGCATATATATATATATATATATACACACACATATATAACAGAAAGACTGAGATAGATACATACTTATTCATACATGCACATACATACGTGTAAGTTTATATGTATGCATATACCTATATATATGAACTAATGTATGCATGTATGCATGTACGTACGTACGTACGTATGTACGTATGTATGTATTTATGTATGTACGTATGTGGTATTTAAATTTAGAACAAACTTCTTGCGATTTTATTTCTGTTCACCACGTAGACATGACACACCAGATATACAGGACAACCCCGAATAGAATCTTCGAAGCCATCTTCTACGGAGGTTTTGAGTATCTAGTATCTTTCTATACCTCCCAAGCATATTTACTATGCTCATCACAGAGGTATGTTCCTTACCCGTGGAAGAATGAAAATGAACAATAAAATCACCTAAATTTGCTATGACTACAATCACTTCCAATCGGTTAGAAATGTCCCCCAAATCACAGGTTATCGACTTAAAAGATAAAGGATTCATGTCTTGTTATACATTTCTTATTTTTCACTGCACAGGCCTGGCCAAAAGGGTTTATTAGTAACGATATTTTTCGGCTTTTTTTTTGTTACTTAAAGCGGGGTTTTTTTTTTTATAAGAATAAAATATTTTTCTGTGAAATGTTTAAGTGGTGAATTTATTGTATGTTGGTGATATTTTTTCTTTTGAGGAAGAACATTTAATAGAGGTGATAATTTATTTCATTGCATTGAAATTGTTTTTTCTGTGAATATTTTTATGTTTTGTCACGTAAATATATTTACGACGATGAATATTTTTATGGCGGCAAATTAGAATGAGTATCTTGCGTTATTTGTTTTGACGGCATTTTGTCCTCAGCATTCGAATACCACCGAGGTCATGGTCAACTCCTGTTTTCTGCTTCATGAAATTGGCGGAATTGTTAATGAGATTTTATGTAGTATTTGTTCTGGCTTTTAGGGTACTGGTGGCAAGGCCCACGATGAAATTGGTGCCAACGAAACTGTATCGAAAGTTGATTTTTTTCCATTAGATAACACTAATCGCTTCGTGGAGAGGAAGGAGTTAATTTCATAGACAACTGCTGATTTCTCATAAAAGAAAGGAAACGTTGGCTAATGTGGTCTCCGTTACATTATTCAAACAAACGACGACTGGATTTCAGCTACATTTGCTCTCATATTGTTCGCATGGTGCCAATATAAGAAAACCATTTTCTCCAAAAATCTATTCAATGAAACTTAAATATTATTTACTTATTGCTTGCTTTACTGACAAATCCATATTTTTGTATCAAATTTCATTTTGCTTTCATCTCAATCACGCGAACATTAAACACTATAAACATCTCCGTGGTTGTCCTCTTTGATCTTCATCATCATCATCATCATTATCATTTTCGTCGTCATCTTCGTCATCATCATCGTCGTCGTCGTTGTCGTCGTCGTCGTCGTCGTCGTCTTAATCGTCGTCTTTGTCCTCGTTGTCGTCATTGTCATCATCACATTATCATTGCTTTCGTGATCGCTGCCGGTGTCATCATGATCATTATCGTCGTCATCT
>NC_068986.1:49110061-49111552 GCF_001194135.2 Octopus bimaculoides
TCCTCTTTGATCTTCATCATCATCATCATCATTATCATTTTCGTCGTCATCTTCGTCATCATCATCGTCGTCGTCGTTGTCGTCGTCGTCGTCGTCGTCATCTTCGACATCGTCGTCGTCGTCTTCATCGTCGTCGTCGTCGTCGTTGTCGTCATCACATTGTCATTGCTTTCGTGATCGTTGCCGGTGTCATCGTCATCATTATCATCATCATCGTCGTTATTATGATCAACACCGTTACCATTGTCCTCGTCGTCGTTGTCAACATTGCCAACTTCACCACCTCCTCCAATACTAACACCACCATCACCCCATCTTCATCATCGTCATCGTCATCATCAGCACCACTACATCATCATAGTCATGATCATTATCAACATCGTCATCATCATAATCATCATCATCATCATCATCCTTATCATCATTGTCATACTCGCTATCACCACCATCACCATCATCATCATCATCTAAAACGAACGACATTATCAAGCAGTAGCAATGTTACTTTCTGAGAATGTCACACTGACCGTAAGATTAGTCGCAGCACCAATGATGTAGTAGTAGTAGTAGTAGTAGTAGTAGTAGTAGTAGTAGTAGTAGTAGTAGTAGCAGCAGCAGCAGCAGCAGCAGCAGCAGTAGTAGTAGTAGTAGTAGTAGTAGTAGTAGTAGTAGTAGTAGTAGTAGTAGCAGTAGTGGCGGCAGAGCCTAACTCAATATATGCAATAAATCACTCGCCTCTTTTACTTCATAAAAATGGCGGCCGCTCAAAATGTACACGTAAGTGAATGTGGCATTTGAATTAATCCAATAGAAAATACAAGAAGCTCCCAGCTTTTGACGCGCCGTCTGTCGGCAGTAAACTAATGTTGTGTTTGCTGTGGGAAAGCCATATTTCTCTTTGTTTTCTCTCTCTCTAAATATTATGAGAAAATATGAAAGCGTAGATATTTTCCGTCATAAAGAGTGCATTTCGACAAAGTCTTAGGCGCCTCTTTTCACTCGTGCATATCTCAAATGACGGCAGAAGTTCCTACACTAACGTTTCATCTGTCAAACATCATGCGAAATTCATACGTTGTAATAACTTGTCTTGTAAAGGTGAATGTTTCTCGCTCAACCGCTTTCTCGCAGTCTATTCCGATGTTAGTCCTGATTTTGTATAAGTGACGTACGGATGTGTTATTGATATCACACTTAATACACATTCAGATCTCTCTTTCTCTTTCTCTCTTTTTTCTTCTTCTCTCTTTCTCTCTCTCTCACGCGCACACATGCAAAGACATACAACAATACACAAAAACGCACACACACGCTAACAAACCCATTCATACGCAGTCTCAAATACGTGGAGTTGTAAAGGAACATGTACATAAATGCTCATATATGCATAGATGACCTTACACAGCGCACTCATCACACACATGTGCATGTATGTGTGTATGTATATATATATTAATGCATGTGTATGTTTATATATATATCTATGTATAT
>NC_068986.1:49112430-49115920 GCF_001194135.2 Octopus bimaculoides
AAAAATGACGGATACAAGCGACTTCCAGAAAATATATAGATAGTGGCTGTGTGGTTAGTAGCTTGCTTACCAACCACATGGTTCCGGGTTCAGTCCCACTGCATGGCACCTTGGGCAATTGTCTTCTACCATAGCCTCGGGCCGACCAAAGCCTTGTGAGTGGATTTGGTAGACGGAAACTGAAAGAAGCCCGTCGTATATGTGTGTATATATATGTGTGTGTGTGTTTGTGTGTCTGTGTTTGTCCCTCCAACATCGTTTGACAACCGATGGTGATGTGTTTACGTCCCCGTAACCTATCGGTTCGGCAAAAGAAACCGATAGAAGAAGTACTAGGCTTCCAAACAATAAGTCTTGGGGTCGATTTGCTCGACTAAAGGCGGTGCTCCAGCATGGCCGCAGTGGAATGACTGAAACAATCAAAAGAGTAAAAAAGAGTAAAGATACAATAATCCCTCGCTATATCGTGGTTCATCTATCGCGCCCTCTGTACATCGCGGATTTTTCTGGCTAATATATGTAAATTTATATCGCTGATTCTTCAGTATATCGCGGGTTTCTGCAGCCGATAGGTATTCATATTTTTTGAAGTTTTAATTATTTCTGTGGTAAAATAAGCATTTTCACGCCCCAAAATTAATAAATTAATAAATAAAAGAACAGTACAGCACTGCGCAGTATAACACATTAATTAAATATATTAAGAGAAAATAGTGTGCCGTAGATGAGTGAACAATGAATCGCGCACACTATATGGAAAACGAAACTCGGGAGGCGAGTGTGTGTTGTTTTGCATTTATAATAAAATAAATATATACAAATTACAAAAAGAAAAAGAAACATATACAATACAGTGCTATTTCTGCTTCGCGGATTTTCACCTATTGTGGGGTTTTTTAACATAACACCCGCGATAGTCGAGGGATTACTGTATGTATACACCATTTATTATACAGCAGTTCCAAGCTGTATCGGCCTTTGCTTTTCCCTTGGATAACATCGGTGGCATGGAGAGAGGAGGTTGATATGCATAAGGTGACTGCTGGTCTTCCATAAACAACCTTGCCTAGACTTGTACATCGAAGGGTAGTTTCTACATTCAATCCCATAGCCATTCGTGATTGACGGGGGTCTGTATTTTCCATATATGTAAACCTTTTCCCAAATGAACTTGCACTTCGATTCAGAAGCTCTGAGGAAGACATAAGGTGATGCACAAACAGTCAGCTCTGATTGTACTGCATCTTATAGCAGAAACAGTTGTAACCTGATGAAGCATATTGTATAATGTCCTGTTATATATAGACAGTGTCAGATTTTTTTAGATCATTTGTATGAATTTAGAAAAAAGACGCATAGCTCATAGAAGAAAAGTTGTATTTGAAAACAATTTGGTACGAATGATCTTGAGAATCGTTTTATAACACCTATTCAATGAATTTATTGCCAGCATAAATGCTGCTTCAATATGGGGTCAGAAGCGTTGACATGTCCGGATGAGATGCTTTATATAAACTTTTGGACAGTGTGCTGTTTACAGCGAACTTGAGAGTTTGTATGGTGTTATGATTGACTTCTCTCTCTCTCGATACGCCCAATACATAATAGTTCAGTGGAATTGATCTGAGAGAATATGATCAGGAAAAATGGCACGCATCCCCGCTTGGGTTGTTCTATCCTTATGAACGTCACAGAGTCTTTTTGGAAGACGTACGGTTTTCCGTTGCGTTCTCTCTCACTATCTAAAGCAGTGGTTCTTAACCAGGGTCAATATGGCCGCTGGGGGTATATATAAGATTTTGGGCGGTCAACGTAAGCAAAATAGTCATTTGAAGATCCACAATATCATTTTAAGGGTTCATGAAAACAATTTGCCTTAGATGTCCTACAAGATACAGCTTGGTTTCTTTCTCAAACACTTAACATACTTAAACATGTCTCTTGCTAATGTATGCAAGTGAACCCGAGAAAAAGAAATTAGGACATTTGGAAGAAGTATCTATAAACATCGAATGGTTGTTGGGGGCCCATCAGCATAAAATAGTAATCAAAGGGCTTCATAGGTAAAAATGGTTGAAAATCACTGAACTAATACCTCAACTTTTTCTAATATTGTAGACACTGGCATTGACTGATAAGTTTTGTGAAAAAAGTGAGGAGGCATGTCACCCTCGTTGCTGACGACAAATCTAAGTCTGTCATCCTGCTGTGGTAACAAGTTGGCTATGCGCGCGCAAATGATTTCCTGTGAAGTAGAACGCTTACAGGCACAAGAGATTAGAAATTCTTCCAGTCTATCTATTTACAACATTATATAAAGTCGAGACATGTCTGTACTTAAGAATGGATCACTGCATCATGAATTTCTCGCTTCCATTCCAGAACTTTCTTTTCGTTCTATATTTCACGAATACAGAAGTGAAGTGAGAAATATATAAATCTGAAGCAACTTACCTATGTCGTTCGAAATTTAAATCTTCAGACTCGATAATATCAGCTGCTTTTTATGTGTGGAAAAAGACTTCATCTAATTATTTGAGAAGGAATGAATAAACAATCTTTCACTGTTCAAAACGTCTTCTTCGGCCTCTTCACAGTACTTTGATTAACCCCTTACCATTGAAATTACTCTGTCGGATGTAATTTATTTATTTATTCACATTGCTTTGAATTAGTCCAGTATCAGCTCATAGCACTGAGATTTCGATGATGTGATTGTTTATTCTCAGACTTACATTGCATCTCTTCTTCTCTCTTTCTCTCCTTTTCTCCTTCTTACAGCCATAAGTCCACTCTCTTTCCTCTGTTGAAATTTATGTGGTTCTTTACCGTTTGAAAGACATAAGTTATTATCAGATGTAAATCTGAATTAACTGTTTGTATCACATAAATATATAACGTATCTCTCAACTTTTATCTTTTACTTGTTTCAGTTATTAGACTGCGGCCATGCCGGGGCACAGCCATGAATTTTTAGTTGAATAAATCGACTAAAGTAATGTTACATTTTTTAAGCCTGGTACTTATTCATTCGTTCTCTTTTGCCGAACCGCTATGTTACGGGAGAGTAAACGAACCAACACCAATTGTCAGTTGGTGGTGGGTGAGAAACACAGACACAAAACACACACACAAGCACACAGATACATACGAGAGGTGAAGGTGTGAAGATTATTGTCATCATCGTCGTTATTATCAACACCGTTATCATCGTCCTCGTCGTTGTTGTCAACATTGCCAAGTTCCCCACCTCCACCACCACCACCATCCCCGTAACTTAGTGGTTCGACAAAAGACACCGATAAGTACGAGGCTTTTAAAAAAAATAAGCGTTAGGGTCGAGACATTCGACTAAAACTTTTTCAGACCCAGTATGGTCGCAGTCTAATGAACGAAACGAGTAAAGGATAAAAGATGTATGTATGTATGTATGTATGTATGTATGTATGTATGTATGAGCAGATTTACATGTTCTATGCATGTATTCTCA
>NC_068986.1:49120171-49121022 GCF_001194135.2 Octopus bimaculoides
TAATTAGAAATGTGTACAGCTATAGCAGAAACAGTTACAAATATAATAACATTCGCAACAAATACAAAAAGCCTTGGTCCCAACAGCTACCCCAGATACATTAAGAATTGCAACAACACTAACACTAGAATTAGTTAAAACAATAGTAGCAGCAGTACCAGCGATCAGAGAAGACTAGCAACATGGACTAGCAGAACAATGATATTGGCAACAGGTTGCGAAAAGAACGCCTAATAGAAATAACACGGAGAACACAATAAGAACAACAAAAGTAACAACAAACAGACAAATAGCATTTACGACAACACTAACAACAACATTATTGAATGACAACATAAACAGCAACAACAGCAACAAATACGCCAAAATATTAGAATAACTACGTTAGCAACAAGTAAAACATTCACAGCAGCAACAATAGCAACAACCAAAACAATGGAGACTATAAACCAGTAGAAAGAACAGGAGCAGATGTAGCTTCAGCAACAACAACAACAACAACAACGAAGACAGCGTCGACGACGCGAACAACAACAACAACAACAATAATAATAATAATAATAATAATTACATCGACAGAAAACATTATTACTCATTCGCAATCAGTGTGCTGTTTGACATGATATAAATTACAGTTTAGTCAGTCCGTTTTATCACAATTTACACGCGTCACAATCGCCATTTTGTTTTTATTTTTCGCTTTCAATATGTAAGTATTGTGTATGTATATTTGTATGTACGTATAGGTGTATGTATGCATGCATGTATATGTATATATATATATATACACACACACACATAGACACAGGTATATAAGCATATGTTATATATATATATATATATATATATAT
>NC_068986.1:49121845-49123066 GCF_001194135.2 Octopus bimaculoides
TGTATGTATGTATATGTACACGTATGTATGTTTGTATTTATCTATCTCTCTATCTCGCTCTCTCTCTCCATCTATTTATGTGTGTCTGTGTGTCTGTGTGTGTGTGTGTGTGTGTGTGTTTGTGTGTGTGTGTGTGTGTGTGTATGTATGTATGTATGTATGTATGTATGTATGTATGTATACTGCTTAGGAAAAGAAATAAAGGCGTAAAGAAATTAAAGAAGAAATGCAGTACGGAAAAAGAAAGAAAGGATGAAAAGTCGGAAGAAATTGAAAAGTACAGACGTTGGATTACGGTGGTGGGGGGAAAATGCAAAAGTGACGAAATGACAAACAGAATTCCACGTGGTGTGATCCCGGATTTGGGATTTAGCATTTTGAGCAGAGAAAGTGATGTGCTGATGGTAAGAGGCAAAGAAAGAAGAGAGAGAGACAAGGAAAGAGATAGAATGAAACCGAGAGATAGACACACACAAACTGACAAGCAGACAGATAGGGAGAGGAAGACCGAATGAATGTTGAGGGGTTAGTGGGGCTTACAGTAAGTGGTAGTGAAGGTTTGATGACAACGTTTTTCGATAGGCAAGTAGTTGTGGTGGAAACAATGTAAGGTGTAGTAGTAGTAGTAGTAGTAAAGTTGGTGGTAGTGGTGTTAGTAGTGGTAATGCAGTGGTGGAGGTGGTGATGGTGGCACTAATAATAGTAGTGATGGTGGTGGTGGTGGTTGTGGTGGAGGTGGTGGGGGTGATAGTAAAGATGATAATGATAGTGGTGGTGTTGGTGTTGATATTGATGATTTGGGTGGTAATAGTGGCATTTATGGTGATGATGATCGCAGTAGCGATGGTGATCAAGGTGACGGCGGTGGTAGTGTTGGTGGTTGTAGTGGTAAAAGTAGTTGTAGCAGCAGCAGTAGTAACAGCAGTAGTAGTAATAGTCGTATCAGTTGTTGTTGTTGTTGCAGTAATAAAGTAGTAGTGGTGGTGATGGTGGTAGTGATGGTAGTTGTAGTAGCAGTTGTGACAGTGATAGTGGTGAGGCTAGTGATCTTGGTAACGTGGATTGATGTGACAATGATGGTAGTGACAGTGGTTGTGGTTGTGGTTATTGCTGTAGTGGTGATATAGTGTTGGTGGTTGCGAAGACTGATGGTGAAGTGTCTAAAAGAAACAAAGAGAATTTGGTGGTGATGGTGGTGGTGGTGGTGGTGGTGGTGGTGGT
>NC_068986.1:49125267-49127950 GCF_001194135.2 Octopus bimaculoides
GATGGTGGGAGCAACAGAAGTAGCAGCAGTAATACAGTCCCTACGACTTACAATACCATCTTGGACCCCATCAACAGTAGCCCCACTAAAATTGCTCGCCTCGGTCGCACTATTCCTACTTTTCCCAACCAATATACCCCCCCCTTAACACACACACACACCAGCACCACCACTACCACAACTAATACTATCATCGCCAGTATCAAGCAATCATAACCATCACTACCTTCACCATCATATGGTAGGGTATCATCACAACCACCGAGCAACTGAGCATAGCTGCCGGTTTCAATTCCGAAAGCCGAAACTGAAACGTAGCAAAAACACAAAGAGACTCTATATTACATTTGTTTTCTTCGTGTACGGACTGCAACACCACCGACAACAATATCGACAACAACAACAACAACAACAGCAGCAGCAGCATTAGAAGTAGCGGTATTAAATTCCGTTTTAACACAATGTTCTTTTCCTCACACCTCAATAACATTATTTGTTGTTCACTTTTTAATTGGCTTTTAGGCGTTTACTATTTCTAATTAGTTTCAACTGACTTTAACTATTTTTTAACTGTTTTACAACTGGATGTTGATTTGATTTTTAACTTTTAAACTGTTCTCCTTGGTTAGGTTTATATCTTTCGTTCTTCATTTTTAAATATTTTTTAGAGCTTTGCCGTTTTTTTTAATTTCTCATGTAAACTGGCTTTGACCGTTCTTTAAAACTATTATTTGAACTGGGTATTAATTATTCATTGTTTATAACTGCCTTCAACTTGGGCTTTTTAAATTGTTTCGAAATATGTTTTAGAACAGATCTTTAGCTCTGGGTTTTAAACTGATTTGCTGTTCAATATTATCCAGTAACTGTTTTTTTAACTGGATTTTCCTAGCATTTTAAAATCTGTTTTCCAACGGCTTTCATTTTATTTATTTATTTACTAATTTGCTACTGATATGAAAATCAGAAACAACTCTGAATATAATCTAATGACTAGTAATAACCACGGTTATAATGCAATGATTAAAAATACCAAAAGGGTATAATATCATCACCTAAAATGACGAAGATTATATGATGATTAGGAATTCCAAATGATGACCAGAAGTATTCAGTCGCATAATAGAATGATGAGCAATACACCAATGGAAAATGGGTTGAGGAGAAATACCCAAATGTATTTGATGGGATGTGGTATCTAAGAGTAATGTGATAACTAAATTTACCCACAGGTATCATAAATAGCTAAAGGTGTATGATGATCAAATATCACCAAGGTGAAAATAAAGTCATCAGTAAAACCTAAGGTTATAAATTTCTTTTCGCTGCTTTCGTGGATTCCCACAACTTTCTGTCACCATCCAATTCCGTTATTACGAATTTGAATTGGGAGCTTGAGTCATAGTGAATCTTTCATTAACTGAATACATAACTATGGATATCACCTCCATGGATGCGTTGCAGTTACTCTCTTGTTAGAACCTGGTGATCCTGACCGTTGATCTCCTAGGATTCATCCGCCCAGCATCAATGTAAAAAGCACAGTTGGGTCAGTTGAGCTACTCCGTTACCTCTTCGCAATCCGCTATGATGCAGTCCCATGACATGGTTATGATATAATGGTTAAAATTTCTCAAGGTTATGCTGTGATGAATAACAGTACCCAAGAACATAATGTGAGGACCAGCAATACTGAAATCTATAATGTGATAAACAGCAAAACCCATGTGTATAAAATAATGGCGAAAAATTCCTCGAGCAATGATTTGACGAACAAAAATATTCAAGGATATAATAGAGTGATCAAAAATACCCTAGTTCTTAAGATTGTGACCATCAATATCCCAGAGTATAAAATTGCGACCAGCAATACCCAAGGATATGAGTTGATGATCAAACAATACCCAGTTGCGTATGACCCGTTCTTTCTCTTAAATTCTTGGCTCCTCAAGGTATGTAGGCTTTTGGCCACTTTTCTCCCCTGTTCTTTACTCTAGATTATCATTTCTGCTTTTTTCTAGTTGGCTCCTTTTTTTCTGCTCAGCTCTAGCACCTTCACCACTAGTTATTTTTAGAGCGACTTTTATTCCGCCTCTTTTTGTAGGTTCTGGATCATATGTTCCCCCGAGGAAAAAAAAACTTCTGCTCCCAGGTCTTAATAGTTTTGAATTGTCATCGATGTTTCTGTAACTTTGCTTTGTCTTCTAGAAAGGGTGCTGGTGCTACGCAAATTCATTTTTACCTGGGAAGATGTGATCCGTATTAGTTTGGCCACTATCCTTTGACTTGTCCAGTATGGGAGGCCTTACACAAGTTTACACTTTACTGGCGTTGTTCTCAGGGTTATTGAGGCATACAAGCCCCCACACCACTACAAGGACCGGACCTTGTATTGGAGGTGCATATGATAGCGGTGACAAATTCCTAAGAGATGATGTGATGAGCACGAATACCCGTAAGTAAACTTGAGCATCCAGAAATAGCCAAGCGTATAATGTGGTAATGTGCAATATACAAAAGTATAATGTTTTGACTAGCTGCCCAAGGATATACTGTAATTACAAAAATACACAAGAATATAATGCGATAACCAGCAATACCCAGAGGTTTAATGTAAAATTGACTAATGAAAGAATGTACATATAAAGATTGTTGTTGAGATCAAAATAATAAAGCCCTACAG
>NC_068986.1:49128449-49129950 GCF_001194135.2 Octopus bimaculoides
ATATATATATATATATATATATATATATATATATATATATATATAAAATTAGTATACATTTAAACACAAAAGAGGTGACCCTAACAGGACACCCTACGTACTAGAAGGAACTAGGGTTAAGGCTAGTGTTAGGGTTAGGGTTAGGGTCACCTCTTTTGTGTCTAAATGTACACTAATTTTAGATGTAAAATATGTTGTCTATTGACTATTTTATACATACTAGCCACTGGTAGAAAAATTTCTATAATTTTCCTATTCTGCATATTTATATATATATAAGAAATGATTATGATTCAGTTGAATTAGGTACTTAAGTTGAGGCACCAAGTCAGTCCGGTATTGTCCGCACTGCTCGAAGTTATGTGAATATAAAAGGCAAATAAGTAGCAAGGATGTCCAGGTATTAGTGCATTACGGCCGTTTCAAAGACCTCCATGTAATCAGTCAATGCAAGCATCACGTCAATTTGAAATAACCACCTTCCTCGGTCGCATAAGGCCTTATAGATTTTCGACATGCAGGATACTTTATTATAACTTTTTAGCAAATTTTTCATACGAACAAGAGAATAAAACAACTACATGCTTATTGCTATTATTCTAGCAGAATGAACTTAGGGAGAAAATATCCCAAGCCTACTAAAATTTGGAGTGGCAGAAGAGAATAACAATGGGAGTCAAGAAATGGTAATATAGCTACATTTATCTTTCTCCTTATCAAAATCAAACAATCCAATGGAACTAGTTAGTATTCTACATCCACTTAGAATTTACACCACTGGAAATTGACAGTTAAGCTGTTGCTGCTGGTGATAAATAAATTAATGTCAGAAACTCTTCCTTACCCCTATTTTACTGTGACTATAAATTCGTCATGATTACATAAAGGAACATGCCTCAGAAGATGCCAGCAAAGTAATGGTGTATAACCAGAAAGAGGAATGGTAGAGGTGACTTAAACTATTTTATTATTATCCTTAAAAGGGGCCTAAACTAGAAAACAAAGGAGGTCACAACGAGATCTAAGTGGGCGTTGAGGATACAGGGGAAAAAGTAATATATCCAAATTTTACCAAAATTTATATATTATAATACTGTGTATATTAAATAATGCAATTTAAATAATGAACTGTAGAAAGGGTTTTAAGGACCACGTCAGAGAAGAAGCATGGATAAACCAATCTAAGTCCTAAAAGTGGGGTACTTTATATAAGATAGAAACCTCATGATGCTTTATCCTAGCAAACTGTTAAGGTGGTCATGATAAAACTATTCAACAATGAACCCATAATTAAATTCAGATTTCATCCGAGGAGTACCCATTTTCTATTGACTGAAAACCAAAGGTTAGTGGGGAAAAAATAAGATAATCAATTCTATAGCAGATAAACTTATTTAAAATACCTTGGAAAAATATAATTATACGAAAAAATTTCCAACATTACGAAAAAATCTTCAAGGATATAAGAAGCTATCAAAATATCACATATATATATGTGTAT
>NC_068986.1:49130103-49131689 GCF_001194135.2 Octopus bimaculoides
ACATGCATGATTCGCTAGGCCTCTTCAGAGATTCACAAAAATTCAACACAAATATAAAGTAAAAAATGAAAATAAAAATAAAATAGAAATAAAAATAAGAATACAGTAAAAATAAAAATAAATGACAAATGAAAATATAAAAATATAAGGCACATAAAAAGCCTACAAACAGTATATAAGGTCATACAAATAGTTTTAGACACTCCAATACACATTTCTGTGTGTAACCATACTTAGATATCTATGGATTCAAAAGCATATATAGATGAGTACATATGTGTGTCCAGATGTACGTCAACAGTCACTGCCACCACATGTGAGGGGAAATATACATATATATAAATCTATCCCCTCACACATACGTACATACATGCGTACATATATAGATATATGTATTGAGCAGAATATTTGCTGTAGCCCATCTTTTATACCAAGACAAAACAATGTACAGGATGATATTTCTAATCAATTAAGAAGCCACTGCTCGGTATTGCATCACAGCATTCAATATTGTTGTTGCTGTATGTACACACTTATATATGATATGCGTATATTTATATACAGATAGATAGATATACAGACAGACCGACAGACAGACAGACAGACAGACAGACAGACAGATAGATAGATAGATAGATAGATAGATAGATAGATAGATAGATAGATAGATAGATAGATAGAGACCATTGAAGATAAATATTATAGACTTTCAAAAGATATCTGATAGTATCCACAGAGAGCCCCTGAGGAACATTGCTTGCACTAACGCATATGTTTATCAATATCTAAACTTTGCTGATGCCATTGTCTTGCTCTCTAGATATTAAAAACCTAGAATGGCTCACAGCAGAACTAGAACAAAATGTCGAGAAGATTAGGTTAAGAATCACTGTGAAAACTAATATAACGAATACTACAGATGACTATCAACAAAAATCCTAAAGACCAAGCTGCAAAATATCGAAACAGTTGACAAATTGATCTACCTGAGTAGCATCATCAGTAACAGTGGTAACATTGTGTCTAACATAAACATAGAATCGGCAAAGCTGCAGCTGTATTTCAGAGAATGTGCACTCTGTGGTTCTCCAACAACCATCAGCTTACACACGAAGATGGCTCTCTAACAGCATAGTTTTCTATGTTAGCAAGGCACTAGAGAACACCGTGAAAATAGATAAGAAGCTAGATGTTTTCGATCAAAGATCTCAGAGATGGATTCTGAGAACGTATTGGCAAGACCATATAACCAGCGAAGACTTTCTAATGAGAGACAATACATGCGAAATCAACATGGAAAGAAACTTGAAACACGCAGATCATATATTACGGTCGCTAGAACAAACAACACCATTCCAAAAGGGATTTCAATTGTACGACACCAATATGAAAAAGAAAGGTAAATCAAAACTACATGACGCTGAACAGGGCCAATACCATATGTGCGGAGGCAGAAAAAACCCACAATAAACGGACACCAGTGGCGCGTACTTGCTGCGTAGTGTGCTCAGTAGAACAGTAGGTAGTGACACTCTCGTATACGCTCATGAACTATTCTGAAATGTTTAATTTCCTTTATATATATA
>NC_068986.1:49136552-49137034 GCF_001194135.2 Octopus bimaculoides
ACATACATACATACATACATACATACATACATACATACATACACGCAGGCACGTATATGTACACATACACCCTAATTTCGAGAATGACAGTAGGAGACAAACGTAAAAAGAAATTAATGAAATGAACATGTCAAATATCAAACAAAATCAAATTCGGAGCGTTTAAAAAATTTCTTTGTGTGTAATTCTGTGTAAGTGTATGAAAGAGAGACAGAGAATGAGAGGAGAGTGAGAGAGAGAGTGACAGAGAGAGAGAGAGTGAGAGAGAAAGAGTGAGAGAGAGAGTGAGAGTGAGAGACAGAGAGAGTGAGAGAGAAAGAGTGAGAGAGAGTGTGAGAGTGAGAGAGAGAGAGGCAGACTGACAGGGAGACAGAGACAGAGTGCATAGACACAAGCTTAAATATACACATTTGTACAGATGTTCGTCAAACAAAACATGTTATATATATATATATATATATATATATATATATATATATATA
>NC_068986.1:49137403-49140346 GCF_001194135.2 Octopus bimaculoides
TATATATATATATATATATACACACATATATGTGTATATATGTATATATATATGCATATATAACTATATGTGTGTTTGTCTATGTATGTATATACCTTTAATTGATACACGAAATCAATACACATGCAGATTTATCGGTTTATTGCGTAATTATTTTCCATTCAGATTTAACAAAAATCAAATATTCACACATTATTAACACATTTTATACAGAAGCCATTAAATGCCTCCCTACGTACGCGCGCACATACTAGGACATACATACACACATATACATACTTACCGACAGACAGAGAAAGTGAGAGACATAAGCTTCTCAAAACCAGGAGAAAGCTGATTCGAGGACTACAGATCCAAGCCATCACTGGAACTGTAAAAATCAGTAAAACTTCCCTGAAGTTTATCATTTAAGTATATATGAGCGTGTCTAGATATGCAAGTGTATGCATGAGAATATATACATATAAAAAAACACACAAATTCGCACGTATACATACATGCATACATACATACATGCATACATACATATATACATACATACAAATAGTGAAGGGACAAAGAAAAAGAAGCAGCATTCAACACCTTTGGTAGGAGTCACCTACCATGGAACTTAAAATTTCGTATTCTTGTCAAACGGCCCCATCTAGTCAAGTTTGTTGAGACTGAATGAGAAAAATCCAAGCTGATTTCTAGATGTTGGGTCGCGATTGGTCTCGTGATAAAACGTGGCAAGGGGTTGAATTTCCCCTCTCCCTTCATCTGAAGGAGTATATATAGTATACCTTCTTCATTAGTCATTCAATGCCTGCGTATTATCTTGTGATTCCGTTGCTCATTGCGAGGGTGGCTCTGTAGATCATAGCTCTTGAGAGACAGGACCCTCCCAATGGGCACTTGGTAGAATCTTGAATTTACGGATTGGGGTGTAGGTTTGTGGATGTTTAGGTGTGTGCTTGTGCCTATTGTAGTGTGCGATGTTAGGTGCGATGTCAGGGAGTAACTGACCTTAACGTTGTGGGAGTTGAAAAGTTTATAATGCTCATATCCTCTCGGGAGATGTATTTTGATAAACGTCAGGAAATTCCTACCTATGTTGTTTGAAACTTCTAGGTTAAATGGGGTGTTGAACTAGATTACCTTTCTCCTTCCGCCCCTCTTCACACGCAACAAACACACATGTTAAGATGAGATCTGTATCCACACCAGATGCACACACACACACACACACACACACACACACACACACACACACACACACACACACACACACACACACACAGACATAGCAGATATGCATGCAACAAAGCTAACTATGCCCCCCACACACACCACGTATACACATATACACCGAATATACACACACATACTCCACCAATCATCCCAATCTTTCAGCAGACAAATGAAGGCGTACGTAGCAGATACATACACACCAGACACATGTACACACACACACTCACACAGTAGATACACAAGCAAACGCATCAGATACACACACTCATATATCCGGTTCAAACACATACATCATCTAACTGATGTCGCTAATAAACCATACTCCATTTCCTAGAGAGAGAGGGGGCGGTGTTAGCTACTCACCAACATACTGTTTTAGCACGTCGTTCCAGGAATAAGGATTTAATTTTATATACCTTCTATATTTATAATACCACGTGACCTGAAATTATCAATAGTAGCCCAGCATCTAAAAACTATCTTCGACTTATACTTCTATCTCAACAAGCCTGACGAGATATGTTCGCTTGACGCGTGTATATACAGACTTAAACATATGCTGAGATCCCCTTCGGTCACGAATGACCATGGGATTGCACCTAGAAAGTTACCCTCCCAGGCACAAGTCCGGGCAAGGTTGTTTATGGAAGACCAGCGGTCGCCCATACATACCGGCCTCCCCTCTCCACGCCACCAATGTTATCCAAGGCCGATACAGCTTGGCATCAGTGACGTCGTAACTCATTTCTACAGCTGAGTGAACTGGAGCAACGTGAAATAAAGTGTCTTGCTCAAGAACACAACACGCAGCCCAATCCGGGATTCGAACTAACAACCTCACGATCGTAAGCATGACGCTCTAACCACTGAGCCATGCGCCTTCACATAAACACATGCATACATATATACATACGTAAGTGCGCGCGTGCGCGCGCGTGTGATTGTGTGCATGAGGAGAGACAAATGAAGGTATATCAAATACCAGACAAAATAAATTCTTCAGTTATTAAAGTTATCTTGACACCGAGAGGATGCGTCTCAATTACCAAGTGGCAGCTGCTTCACTGGAGAAGAGGAAATTATCTTTAATACGAAGAATATTCCGTAAATGATATGCTATAAAGGAAAAGGACTGGCTTATTGAATGGAGAAAGGGAGACAATCAGAACACGTGTTTCTAGCTCAATAGCTGTTATCAGCGTGTCAATCGTCCAAATTAGACTCATACGAAAGAGTCGAACACATGACTTAGATAGTTTAAGCAAAAATAACCTAGCATAAATAATTTAGATTGGCTTTATCCTTTCACTACTGGGGATAAGAAATAATTCTTTATTCTTGATAATATCTTCCCTTCTTATATAGTGTTAGTCATAGTTGTCATTTGGTGATTAAAACACATCCTCTAGAGGCGCAGATACGTTCAATAAACCAAGAATTTATGTTCTATGGTGTTTGATATATCTGTGTTTATGTATGTTGGTCAAATACATGCACTGGCCACCGTGAGTAATTTCTTTTGGCTCACGCTTTTGCATTTATGCAAATTAGTAATCCAAATCGTGCACGATTTCATAAATTTACTACAACTCTTATATCATCATTATGGTATTTTGTTGAAACGCGTGTATGTTTTATTCAGCATTGAATACCATATCATGTTTCCTGCTTAAAATTATTATTACAATTATATATATATATATATATATATAT
>NC_068986.1:49141110-49142398 GCF_001194135.2 Octopus bimaculoides
ATATATATATATATATACATACATATATATATATCCATACATACACTGTGTATGAGCATGTATGCGTGTGTACACATATACGTACATATCCATATATGTATACAATCGCACATACATATATCTATATGTGTATATATGTAAAAATATTTATAGAGAGAGGGGGAGAAAGAAGAAGGAGAAAAAGAGAGAGAATCACAATAAATGTACGTATAACATTTGTATACGATGTATAAATACACCTGTCAATATTTATTTACATCCCCAGCAATCTCAATACTTATCACTGATTCCATGATTCTGTACTTCTCCCAGTGAACACAACAGTGGCTGTCACTATTATTTTGCCACTTCTGTCCATCCATCTCTGACTTATCTACATATCCATCTATCTATCGATCCATTTAATTTAATTAGATTGGCTATTGTATTCGGGATGAATACGGTTGTCCATGAATGAGTTGTGTGTGTGTGTGTGCGTGTGTGTGTATGTCTCTGTGTGTGTGTGTGTGTGTGTGTGATTGCATTTGAAATTATCTGTCTGTGAGGTATTTTACATCTGTATATCTGCGTATGTTTGTGTATATGTATGTGCCTAAATCTTTGCCTCAATGAGCTTTTGCTTGCTTGCGTGTGTATGTGTCAGTGAGTGGTATAGAATTGAGTCTGTGAATATATGTGTTTTCAATTACTTTATTGACATGTTAAAACAAAAGAAAATAATATGAGAATCACAATGAAAACAATAACAGCAACGTCAACAACAACAACAACAACAACAACAACGTGAATTAATGATGTAGAACTTACCGGTAGCTGCAGGGAGAATTTTGTCAAGACCACCCTGAGACGCTAAGGGTGCATATGTCAGACTTATGATGAAGACTTTTAATATTTATTACCTAGTTATATTGTGGAAATGATTTGAAAATCCTAAACGCACTGAGCGCTGTATAATTATGTAGGATCGTCACAGATGAACATACCTGACGATGATGATGATGATAACGATGTTGTCGTTGCTGCTGTTGAGATGATGATGATCATGATCATGATAACATCTTTTTTTAATTACAAGCACTCAAAAGAGTAGGTACAGCACAATGACAAGATACGAAGGAAACCAACATTATCTATCTATCTATCTATCAATCTATCAATACATATATACATACACACACACACACACATATATCTATGTATACATATATATTCATATATGTATATATTCATATATATAAATGTGTGTGTGTGTGTGTGTGTGTGTGTGTGTGTGTGTGTGTGTAAAAAT
>NC_068986.1:49142408-49143820 GCF_001194135.2 Octopus bimaculoides
TATATACATATCTAACTATATATAACTGCACATAAATACATACATACATATAGGTATATATATGTTGTGGGTGTGTGTGTGTGTGTGTGTGCGTATGTGTGTGTGCGTGTGTGTGTGTGTGTATGTGTGTGTGTGTGTAATTTTATTCGTGTATTAAGCTCATCCACGGGCAGAGGGAGTAATCCAAAGATCGTCTGATTTATCATAGAGAAGGATGAAAAAGACATATACTCAGATGTTTCCAATGCCTTATTTTGCCACCTTACACTTACTAAAGAGAAAAAAGAAAAGAATAAGTTAATTTATATACTCAGAGACTTAAAGGAGAATTTTGTTTGCTTATACTCAATACTGAATTATTCAAAAATTCTTTGTTCTAATATTCATTCTAATTGATTCAATTATATCTTGAAATTCATAAAATATTCTGTCATAAATAAACAAATGTAGATATAATGATACCCTCTCGATATATTTATTAATGACACCAAAATATAAAAGTTTGTACTGGTCCAATGAAGATCTTTCTATTGCTAAATATATGTACATAGGCGCAGGAGTGGCTGTGTGGTAAGTAGCTTGCTTACCAGCCACATGATTCCGGGTTCAGTCCCACTGCGTGGCACCTTAGGCAAGTGTCTTCTACTATAGCCTCGGGCCGATCAAAGCCTTGTGAGTGGATTTGGTAGACGGAAACTGAAAGAAACCTGTCGTATATATGTATATATGTGTATGTGTGTGTATATGTTTGCGTGTCTGTGTTTATCCCCCCAACATCGCTTGACAACCGATGCTGGTGTGCTTACGTCCCCGTAACGTAGCGGTTCGGCAAAAAGAGACCGATAGAATAAGTACTAGGCTTCCAAAGAATAAGTCCTGGGGTCGATTTGCTCGACTAAAAGGCGGTGCTCCAGCATGACCACAGTCAAATAGCTGTAACATGTAAATAGTACTGCTGATATGCTGATGTGAAAATTTGTTGCGAAATCATCTCAAAATGAGTTTCAAACGGTGATTGGGACAGTTAGTAATTATGTATAGTTCGAGGTGTGGTTATGAGGTAAGAAGCCTGCCCCCAGCCGCATTGTTCCGGTCTCATTCTACTGCGTGACACCATGGGGTCAACCAAAGCCTGTGAGTGGATTTGGTGGACAGAATCTGAAAGAAACCCGTCGTATGTGTGTATGTATGTATGTATGTGTGTGTATGTGTTTACGTCTATATAACTAAGCAGTTCAGCAAAAGAGAACGATGGAACAAGGACCAAGGCTGGGAGAGGAATGGGTTTGGAAACAGAGCAGCCATAATTTGGTAAAATCTGGCCTTATAAGTCATTCAAAGCATGTTTATAAGTGTCTTCTATTTCAGAACGTGTGTTTTGTGTGTGTGTGTGTGTGTGTGTGTGTGTGTGT
>NC_068986.1:49145638-49148224 GCF_001194135.2 Octopus bimaculoides
ATACATATCAACGCAGCCTAACCTGAGCTTTATAATTAGTGATATTTATATTTACTACAGTAAACAGTTAGATTTATTGACTACCACGACAAATCCACAGTCAGTTTTAACTGGTAACCCGACATCATCACAGCCGCGTTATAATATATATGTATAGGGTGCGAAGGATATTTCAGGACAGGTTTATGTTTATAAAAAGACATATATAATAACAGATAATAACGTATTTATCAAAAAATGCTATGAGGATAAAAATAAAGCTTCTTTTCTATAATGTTATTCCATAGAGCCACTTTCAACTTCAACAACTACTTCTATATGAGATCTAAATCATCTAATACTCGAATCAAGTGGACCTGGTTCATTTTGGACATTATTCTGACTATGGTTGCTTACGAAGAATCTTTGGTGTTATGGGCGTGTTCATTGACCTCTCTCTCAACTACACTCCACATGTAATAGTCCAATGGATTGAGATCTGGGGAATTAGGAGGCCGAATGTTAGGGGTTACGTGATTATAAATATTTTCAGCCATTCATTCATGTGTTACTAGAGCCATGTATGATAGTACAAAGTCATACTGAAACATATGGCTTTCCATTGCAAACACTGACCATCCAGGGCTTAACAGTTATTTCCAGTACCTCAGTGTAGGCGGCAGAGGCCTTGTGGAAAGAAATGTGAAGGCATCTCATGTCCTTCGTTGCTGACAACTCCTAAAACCATGATAGTTGCAGTAAATTTTGTATGCATAACATCTAGAACTTCAGAAGGATCTGCATATAAACATCTATTATTTCTTCTGTTCACTGTTTGATCTTGGTCGAAGTTTTTTCTCATTTGATAAAAAACAAATCAAATCTGCTGATCTTCCAGTTTGTTTAAGAGCCATTCAGATCTGATGTAGTGATTTTCATTTGCTTTTTCTGACAAAGTGACCTTTCCTCATCCTATAAGACTTATATCTGATGTCTTCTTGAACAAAATTTCTGACTGTTCCTTCTGACACATGGAGATCTTTTGCAATGGACCCCATGGACTTTCTGGGATTGTAATCAATGGTCTGTTGAATGTTCAATACAAGATAAATATAATCGAAAAAGAAATAAAAAGTTATACGAATTAAAAAAAAGTAATTCTACCCTAGGTTAAAAGGAAAATAGGTACTTTAAGTTTAAAACATAAAAATAAGAAAATATACAAGAGTGAAAAAAACCCTCCCGCGATAAAGAAAACTAGTATGTGATAAAAACGGTGACATTCTAAATAAATGGTCAGGTTTACTCTGGAAATTCAGGAAATAAACGGAAATGCTATGAATTAATATGAAAATATGTCTCTATATTGCATGGATTTTTCCAGCTATAGGACGCCTAAATATAAGTCTACCACAACTAGGCCTCTGGATTGTAAAAGTCATAAGTATTGACCTTCCTCCTTCTTAAGAGATACAAAATTGCATTCAGAGAAATGAAATACCACTTGGTTAAAAAATGACTTTGGATCCTAGAAGGTTAGTTACTTGAAGATATATTTTCAAAAGCAGAAAAGATTTCAGATTTAGATTCGAGTAAGGGTAGAAACAGCACTATCCCAGATGTGGGAAAAGTATTCCATTGCAAACCTCACTAGAGTTTTGTAGAATATCAGTAAGTGACGAGGGCTGAAATAGTCTCTGTTCCGTAAGAAAAGAGCTGGTTTTAGGGATGTGGTCCTAGTCGATATTAAGGCTATTCGTTTGCCCGGAACATCATCGGTGATATGCAATTTTACTCCAGATGTCGTCTGTTATATTGAAAGTAACAGATACAAAATCTATTTGAGGCAGACGACAGTTGAATGAGAGCGGGAGATGAAATCCATTTCTTCCAAATTTTTGCTGCGATTGTTAGAAATTTATCTAAAATGGAAGAGGTTATGTTTAGGTGTGTGTGTATGCAAGTCTATATATGCGTATGTCTACGTTTGTTATGTATATATTAGTGTTTTATCTCTGCGATTGTATGTTTCTCGTATTTTGATTGGGTTTGTTACGGCTTTGCTTTTATTTCCATTCTTTTGTTGTTGTTGTTAGCGTTGTTGTCGTCGCCGTTGTTGTTGTTGGTGGTGGTGTTGGTGCTGCCGGTGGTGTTATCGTTGAAGTTTTGTGGCTGTTTAACGGTATTTGCCTTTTACAATGAATAAATAATTCAAATGGTAATTAATTACAATTAATAATTTTGTTAGTTTTTTTTATCGTTAGACAACCAGTGAAATTGATACGAAAATACCAAACTGGTTGATGTGAAGGCGACAAGATTAACTGATTGCAGTGTTATGCAAAAAAACGAACATTGAATAAATGAAACAATAACAACAAAAACAAGAAAGATAATAATAATAAAATGATAATAATAATAATAATAATGATGATGATGATGATGATGATGATGATGATGATGATGATGATGATAATAATAATAATAATAATGATAATAATAATAATAATAATAATAATAATAATAAATGGTAGATTCAAAACGGAAATACAAAAAGAAGAAATTCTTCAGTTGCAGAGAGAGGGGGAGGGTAGAGAAGGACAAAGA
>NC_068986.1:49148779-49149879 GCF_001194135.2 Octopus bimaculoides
TATATATATATATATATATATATATATATATATATATATATATATATATGTATATACATATATATATGTAAGAGCATGTATGTAAGTACGTATGTACATGCATATAAAGGAGCATTCACAATGCAAGATGTTGATAGCTTGAATGCATTCAATAGGAACGTTTCGAATAGTTATATAGGTAATTGTTACGTAATACTAATCTCAGCAGTCGACATTTCTCGTCATATATCGTTGCTATTATGCAAAAGTGTCGTAAGTCCAAAGGGTCGCTTTTTTTAGAACACGGAATGATAGTTTCACCATTCCATAGAAAACCGTTGTACTACACTTCGACAATTTTTGACGCCTTAGCATCTGAAGCAGCCGGAGATACGATAGTTTGACAATATATGTTTGATGATGATAGTTGTCCACTTGTAACCAAAGAAGACTATCACTGACCATGCAAAATGACAGCACGAGATTATTGCATCAGAAGTCAGCATCACCTGGGTTCATGTCCGCAGTGCCTTCCTACTCTACTGGGAATCGCGTAGTCGCCTCGTGGGTGATTGCACAACGTATAATGTTGGGTCCAACATGGCTTGCAGAGAACCTTACAGACTTTTGCGTCTTACCGACGTGATCCAGAGACAAGCCAGTGCAAGAAATCCAGTGCCAAATATGGCTAGTAGATTAAGGAATGTAGGAGCACCATGAATTCAAGTGCAAGCGAAAGACCTCCAAAATGTACAATCACATTCCCTGTGTATCCGGTTTTATTTCAGGTATCCGGTTTTATTTATGGCCGAAGTCTAATGGCTGAAACAAAAAAAAAATTATAATATATATTATAATTTTTGTTTTTATTTCTTTCACTCATTAGACTGAAGCCATGCTGGGGCACTGTCTTAAACTTTTAGTCGAATGAATTTTTTAAAGCCTGGTGCTTATTCTATCGGTCTATTCTGCCAAACCGCTAAGATACGGGGGTGCGAACACACCAACACCGATTGTCAAGCGGTGATGGGGCGACAAACAGACACAAAGACACAGGCACAGAAATATATATATACATATACGACGGGCCTCTTTAAGATTCCGTCTACCAAATCGACAGA
>NC_068986.1:49150154-49152408 GCF_001194135.2 Octopus bimaculoides
TATATATATATAGGCTATATTAAATCTCTGAGCAAGATATGAACAGTAACAGTACGGAATCGTATCATATAATTACCAACGAAGTGTGACGTCCTATACAGGACAGTGCTACTGACGTTTATAGCCCCAGGAAGACATCTCCTCCAGCTGTCCAACGACACACATTCTGTGTCCAATTAGTATTTGTCAGGGTAGGTCATCGCTCCCATATCTTCTCGCCTTACGTGATGCGCATAGACTCGAGTTTTTGGGTGGTTACCCGTCCTCAGCCTATGTTAATCGCAAGCTAGTGATGAATATTCATTCCACTCGCAAATTACTATATGCTTTCTCCACACGCTGAAGATGGGTAACCACACAGAAACTCGAGTCCGTGTGTAGTACGTAAGGCTTGAGATGAAAGCGAATACCTCCCCTCACAAATACTAATCTGTCCCAGAGCGTGTGGCGTTAGCCAGCTGGAGGACATGTCTTCCTGTGGCTATAAACATCACTGTCCAGTATAGGGCATCACAGTTGGCTGGCAATTTTATATATATATATATATATATATATATATATATATAAAACACTCACATTTCTGCAGCATAATTTCAAGGTATTGTCACCTGTTATGCATAGGCAAGTTCTTGAGCGAAAACTCGACGTGTTGCTGCTCCATTCCCATGCAGTAAACGTTTATTGTCATCAGAACTCACTCGGTTATGAAGTAGCCGCATGTCGAACATAAGTGCTGCGAAGCATGACACGTAAACTCAGGATATGCTAGGGTGCAATGGAAGCCAAAGTATAGAATTAATAGAAAAAAACAGATATAGTATTAAAGAAGTCATAAAATATACAGGCTTTTTGGCAAACCACCGTTGTAATTGCATAACAGATAACTCAAACATTATATGATCTTGCGAATTATCTCTTGAGCTTTTTGCAAGAAATATCATGAGTCTGTGTATGAGTGAGTGCGTGCGTGCGTGCATATGTGCGTGTGTATTCATATGTATATATCACCATATACCGTCATCTGAAGCTGTTACTATATTCCTGTCACATCCTGTCTCTTCCCTTTCTGGCCATATATACATATAAACACACAAACAGGAACACACACACACATAAACATAGGCCATTTTTTTTTCGTTCTCTCTATTTATATTTCTACCTATCCTTGTCTTTTTTGTACTCCATGTCTCTCATTCAGTTTTTTTTCACACAATTGCTCTTTTTCCATAGCTATTTCTTCTATCTTGCTTTTGTTTCCATTTATCATTCCGCATCCTTTTCCCTTCACGACCTCCTTTCTCCTTCTCCCCAACAATCTCTTCAATCCACTCTTTATTCCTGCTTACTTCCCTTAAACATTCTCAGTTTTTTACTCTTATAAACATTTTCTTTAGAGTAGAGCTGTTGATTGACGGAATCTTTAGAACCCCAGACAAAAGCTCTTAACTTATTTAACTCACGCCCCGCCAAAATATTTCAAACCATTTGTCAAGCTCAACTTGGTTCAATCGAAAGCTTTCGATAAGTTAGTCATCGTAACTTAGCGGTTGGTGTCGATCCCACCCTCAGAGTTAGATAGCTCCAATGAACAATGACATCTGCACGGTGGACAGAATAAAAGGCCATCTATCGAAGGCTTGTTGTTTGTTTACCTTTCAGATCATTTGTTCATTCCATTAAAATTATCCTCTCTCCTCTCTCTGCAAGCATTGAATCTCCAGCCAGTACAGCGAGAAGTTAAGGTAGCCATTTCGTTTCAATGGGACACGAAAGAGCTGTGTCAGCATTTACCATATAAGGACAATGCCTCCGTCACGGTGTTGAACACGAAAGAAATTGAACACACAGATTTCGACAAGATCAAAATATAGCCATAACAAGTCAGTGAGGTGACAGCACAATCCAGATACATGAGAATTGGAACAGGGTTGAAGCTACCTATATATGTTTATCTGCTAGTCTCTCTTATATCTGTATCAATATAGCAGCAACAGCAAAATTTTAAGCATAGCATATCTTTATCATTGTCACCCTGCCTTCTGCGCAGGCGTGCTTTTAGTTGGTACTATTGTAGTCATGTGATCGATGTTTGAGACTGGTCGCACCATTTTTCATTCTGGTTTACAATAGAAGCATGGTCGCTCCACTAGCAATGTGCACCAAAAAACAAAGAGCAGTGATCCGATTTCTCTGGTTTGAAGATGGGAAAATTCACGAAAAAAGCAACAGACGAAGACAGGTGGTGTAAACAACA
>NC_068986.1:49152418-49153308 GCF_001194135.2 Octopus bimaculoides
ATTAGTATAACGCTCGGGAATAGAGAAAGTCTTTAACGTTTCGTGCCTACGCTCTTCAACATAAATGAACACAGAAAGAAACAAGGAGAGAATATATATATATATATATATATATATATATATATACGGTCTGTGAGAAAAACAGCAAAATGACACAAGTCACTCTACCAGAAATTTGGAAACAAGATGCTGTACTGCTTGCCATTCGCGCTGGACGCTCCAATACGAATATTTCAGAGTATTTAGACGTCAATTTGAGGTCTGTGCAATCTGAGCACATGTACTGGGAGTTATAAATGTCAAACATCCAGTCAACATCATGGTGTTTGGCGTAATCACTAGTGATGGCGACGTTATACCTCCATTGATCTTGCCACACGGCCTCAGGTTGTGCACAAGAGGCCTAATTCAAGTGCCTGGAGGAGGTAGTGCTGCCCTGGGTCAAGAGGGTTGCAGCAGGAAGACCCTATGTCTGGCAACAGGACTCTGCACCATGGCACACAAGCAGGAAAACCGAGTCGTGATTGTCAGACAATTTTTGCGACCACATCACACCTACCATCTGGCCACCTAACTCCCCAGACTGCAAGTCACTTGATTATTATGTGTGGGGCGCAGTTGAGGGGAAAACCACCAAAACTTCTCTAAACACCAAAGATGAACCGAAGGCAAGGATTATGGCAGTACTTGCCAACTTAAACAAGGAGATCGTCCAGAAGAGTTGCAGGAGATTCCGAAATCGTATGGAGGCCGTCGTTGAAGTCAATTGGGATTCTATTTTATTGAATAAATTTACTCTAGTAAATACATCTGATGTCAGTATTATTTTCATTTTTTCGTAATTTAGGCGACAGTTTATTCACTGCAACCTGTATATATATATATATATA
>NC_068986.1:49154921-49160821 GCF_001194135.2 Octopus bimaculoides
TAATAATAATAATAATATAATATTAATAATAATAATAATAGTAACATCGATAGGAATGAGAACCCAGGTTCGAAATTTCCCCAAGACACCTGACGAAGGCTGGAGGGTATATCAGCCGAAACGTTGTGTTAACAACAAACAAGATGAGGACGAATATCCGTCAAATGTAGATAATGTAAATAATGTATGTATCCTTCTCTTTAATGTTTGCATTGTTTTCTACTCATTCATCTTTCCGTTCAACCCTTGACTTTTTCTCTTTCTCTCTCTCCCTCTCTCCCCCTCCCCCACTCTCTCTCTCTCTCTCCCCACTACTTTCCCCGACTATCTTTGTATGTGATTGATGTCGATATCTCCTCCTTATTCACAATCACTCTGAGACTTCCTGTAGCTCTTATACTGAATTTCTCACAAATCAGCTAAATGAATTATGAAAATTCTCTACTAACACCACAACCACCACCACCACCACCACTTCCAATACTATTACAGAAGCTACTACCATCATCACCGCATAGAACTACCACCACCATAACAATGACTACCACCAATATGATCCCGCCACAACCACCACCATCAGTATCACTATCAACGCCACGACTCTCACCAACGTCACAATAAATACCACCACATCAATTACTAACAGCACTACTGTTAATACTACCAATGCCAGAATTATCAACACCTCTAGTAACACCACCAATACTACCACCACCTTCAACTAACACCACGATAACTACCATGATCATCACTGCTCTTATTAACGCTACCACCACAACCACCACCACCACCACCATCACCATCACTACCACCACTGCCGCCGCCACCATCACCACCAGTGCCACCACTGCCAGCACCACTACTACCACCACTCCCACGACAATCTGCTCCCTGCTAGAAATAACGTTGTCATCTCTCGTTCGTGTGTCACATAGCTAGTTAGAGGCGATGGCCTCTTGGAGCTAATCAACGGCAGTATTCGTCCTATTTTTCTGGACTGTCATGTTAGCTTGGTGATAACTATTAATATACAGTACCGCTGCCGTAGTCGCCTTTAGAGAGACTTAGAAATATTAATATTTCCATGTCCTGTGTTTTATAAAGGAAATATCTACTGGATAATGTATTCCTAACTATGCCGCATCTAAATATAAAAAAAAAGACAGGATGGGTGAAACTGCATAATGAGTACAAATGGGGTTATAGTGGCTGTGAATAGAACAACGGGAAATGATGCAAGATCTCCAGTGGCAGTGGTACTGTTTATCACTTCATAACTCTTTCTCCATATCTATACGCCATCGACAGGTTCGGCTGATCGAGATATGCGTAGCAGTTGATATTTGTGAATCATTAGAAACCGCTGGTAGACAGAAGGTTTTCCGAACGATTAGGATTTACAAAAATTTCTACTTCTGGTGGTAGTTTCAGTTAATAATCATTTCTTATGATAGAAGCCGCTTCTGACTGAAGTCTGGAACTGCATATCACAAACAGGGAGCCTCTTTGAAATACCAGACGAATTTCTATAGATTCGACAAACGACCAACACTTCAGCAATAGATCCAAGTTCCGGAGTACTATAAAAATGTGTGTATGTATGTGTCTGAGAGTGTGTTGTTGTGAGGACTTTGTGTGTAAACAAGACTAACAAAATTAAAAGATCAAAAAAAGAAGAAATCAACTATGTGTAATCCTCAATAACGAGACGTTCGAGGGCTGCTCATGGAAAAAAAAACACCCATAAAAAACAATGGGTACCCTGATTTTGGGGGCAGGTGACTTTTTTCCTTTCCTTTCTCCAACTACAGGCGTATGCTCAGGGTAGGCCCGTTCGCTCGCACCATTCTCGCCACTTTCAGCAAACTGGCTAGAAGACACTTCCATCTCTACTCTTATTTTCCTTTTCAAGTGAAACTTGAAAAAGTTAACCAAGGATTGGCCGAAAAGAAGAATGTTTGTCTACAGCCCCTTCAATCTCGTCCACCATACAACCTCTTTCGCCATGGACACCAGTCATCTAAAAACAGCCTTTCCCTCTTGGTTAAAGGAAGGGGGCTGGGCGCTCTTCCCGATGGATTCAGTTGACAGCTGGATCTGTCCCACACGCGACAGTAGGTGTTCGACATAAACCCACAGGTCAGCAATGCTCGGGTACTGGACGAGTGCATGCAGGACATGCTTGGCTAACGGCACTTCCGTGCCTGTAAAGTTTATATCGAACAGGTAAAGTTCTCCAGTAGCACTGCCAGGATAGAGATTTTTGGAAATTACCCATCGGTCCCAGCCCGAAAGTTCTCCAGGAAAGAGCGACTAGCTGATCTTCTTCGACGCCCAAGGTCTCCCCAAGAATGTCGTCGCACTTTTCTTCCACCAATCCTCTATAAATAGCTAAAGTCGACGTTCCACCTATCGCACTGTCCGATTGGCTGAGGGCTGTGAGCACTTGAAGACATTCTACTTTCCAAATTCTCCCCCTCGGTCTCTGTCTTACCCATGACTGCAGCCCTGTTAAAGAAATTAGCTGCGGAAATACCTCTGGCGAACGGCGACCACACCTGTTCACCGCCAAGGAAACACTAGAGATGTCGCAGCTTCAGCGCATATCTGCGTTTCACCAACCACGGCATGCTCAGGTCACCATGCAGCGGGTGCTGACAGCAGATAGACCGCCTGACCTTCGAGACGCGTCCCTTCCACACGAAGCGGAAGAGTATACGTTCCAGCATAATCAGCCGGTGGCCAGGACAAGGCACGACGGTCAAGCGATAGTAGATGACGGACACGATATACGCGTTAGCCACCTTTGCCCGACCTTTCAAGGATAGCTTCCCAATAATAATCCTTTCTATTATTGGCACAAAGCTTGAAATTTTGTGAGGAGAGTGCAAGTCTATTACATCACTTCCAGTACTTGACTGGTATTATTACATCGACCCCACCGAAAGGAGGATAGGCAAAGACGATCTCAGCAGAATTTGAACTTAGAACGTAAGGCGGGAAGAAATACCGCTACCCATTTTCTTCGATGTGATATCGATTTTGCTAGTTCATTGCCTATATGAGTTAACAAATAATACTTTTGATGAAACACACAGTTAAAGTGTGTTTTTGTTGATATTCCTGGAAGAGGTGTAAGGACGGTGGTGAGTAGGTGACTTCAATGCGCGCGTAAGAACGAATAATCATGGCATGAAAGACATAACAATGAAACATTGTCTGAATGAAAATAATAAGAACGGAATCCGTCTGATATACTTCTGGTCGGTGAATAACTTAGTTGCTCCAGGATCTCTATTCAAATATAGAAACATACACACTTAAACCTGAATATCACTTGGTAGCAAATGTAGGAATCAAATAGATCATGTTTTGACCTGTAAATAAATATAAAATACATTCAAAACTTTTGGACTTATTGGAGAGCAAACGGCGGAGGCGTTTATCAAATGATTATGACTACTTTCCAACGGAAGTAGAAAGCAAAACTGAAAAGCAATGATTTTATTCTCCATGCAAGAAATAAATAAATAAAATGGTTAAATGCTCAAATTATGAAAAATTCACGCTCCATTATTGCAATATATTTTGCTGTATTAGACACATCTCAAGAAGTTCCAGATGTGATAGACGGAGCGGATGCTGGAAGACGGTAAGAAAAATATGAGGAAATAAAACAACCGTATCAAGAAAAGATCATTGTTGCCCGGAGAAAAGAAAGGATAGAAAATCAGAAGAAGTGGCTCATTGATGGACTATGGGTATTTTTAAGAAATGACAGAGACAAAAAGAAATAAATAGTGAGAGAAATGAAAGAGACAAAAAACACAAAGAACAAAATAGCTAAATAGTGGAGCCGCAATAGCTAGGTGAAGAGAATATGTAGAATCATAGACGTTGAACCTGACAAAGCATATTTCATTCAGATGTAGGCCATGATTTAATAAGGCAAGTATTTAAAAAATCACCACTGTTGACAAAAAACACAAATTCGTAACATCAGCTCTTGCAAAGGAATGATGAGGAGAGCAATTCGAGAGTGAATTAATGAAGTTTGTAACTAAATTTAATCACAAGAAGAACTGGATATTGAAATAATTATTATCATTATAAAGGAAACTGAGAGAGAGAGAGAGAGAGAGAGAGAGAGAGAGAGAGAGAGAGAGAGAGAGAGAGAGAGAGAGAGAAAGAGAGAGAGAGAGAGAGAGAGAGAGAGCACTTGAACAGTTAAAGAAGAAGTAGGTTCTCAAACTATACAGATTAGAGGGAGAAATACTAAAACTACGTTACATGCTTTATGAAAAGTATGGTATGTTGAGACCATACCAAGTGGATGGAACCAAAGAACGTTCATGAAACTCAATGAAAGTTGATCTAAGAGATTGTGAAAAATTGAAAGGAATCTCTCAAACAACCATTTTATCTAGAGTTTTCTTCTATTTGTTCTTTCTAAATACGCTCCAAATTACTGTAAAATACTATTTCTCAAGTTCATAGTTTACGTTCTGCCTTTAATGCACACGCTCATTTTCACCTCTCTATGACAGCGTCAATTCAACGACATTTTTTGACAAATATATATCGTACAAAAGGGTTCAGCCATTATTTAATTAGTGCAATAAAGCTTTTGAGAAGACGAAGGCTTCCTTTACATTTAGCTATGCACTTCAGTCATTAGCCACTCGCCTTTAAAAAGTCTGAAATTCATCTTTCATCTCTTTATACTTTTGCCTTCTCATTCCTCTTCTTTAAGAAAATAACAGTGTTACATGGTGCTGGATCTCATTGCACTGAAAATGCCACTTTATTTCTTTGGTGCAGTAGCAATGGTTTTCAAATTTTGATTTTCCTACTAGGAAAGACTTGCTTGTAGTCAAAACATAATCCAACAACGCATAGCCTCTTCAACTATGCATAATTAACGGAATCACTCCAGGCTTATCAGCTAACGCTGGGCAGTAATAGAAACACATCGAATACTGCACACAGAAAATATCTAAATCTCATTGGCACCATTTTCCACATCATACTTCACCATACGTTATTTTATTCGGTTATCGTCCACGCTGCACATGCTTCTCAACTATACTGCTTTATTCTCGCGTTGCTCTTATTCAAAATAATATATTACTTTGCTAGCAATATGTTGAATACTTTTGATATTCTGGCAATGCATCCATTTGCTTAGTGCCCTTCTCAGACTCGTCTCAGTGTTCTGCTTTGCGACTCCTATCTTCGATTTCATTTCCAGGGTGGTCCAATGTATTTACCTCGCACTCCATTTCGCTTACGTCAACACTAGCACTGCTACATCATTCTGGGCCACACCAGAAGTAAGGAGGATGTGTGTGTGTGTGTGTGTGTGTGTGTGTGTGTGCATGCGTGTGTGTGTGTCCACATGCGTGCATGCCCCTGTATGGTTAGTGTTCGTGTAGCTAGGCATATATATATATATATATATATATATATATATATATATATGCTTTTAACTATTATATACACGTACATACATATATGTATGCACTAAGGCGATGATGTGATGCTAGAGATGATAACAACAACGACAATGATGATGATGATGATGATGATGATGACAACAGCGACGACGATGACGGCAATGGCGACCTAAAATGTGCCGTGACGACGGCAGCAATCAACGATTATCAAACGAGTAAATGAATTATACATTCATACATATACAAATATATACACACAAGCTAAACTTCTCTCATATTCTTATATATATACATACATACATATATATTCTTATATTCTTATATACACATGCATACATATATATATATATACTAACACATAGTATACAAAGATATATACATAGATATACGGTTGTAGTTATATATATATATATATATATATATATACGCATAACATACATATAT
>NC_068986.1:49161006-49161704 GCF_001194135.2 Octopus bimaculoides
CTTATATATATACATACATATATATATACATATACATATATATATGTGTATGTGTGAATTGACTCTGTATGTGTGTTTTAGCGTGTGTGCATTACATTTTATTATATGCGCACACAAAACATGAATAAAATGCATATATCATTTATGGTTGGGAGAAGGCTGGGTGGGAGTCCTCTTAGCACAAAGACGGATAATTGAGAAAAATCTATTTGTGTTAAGCATCTTTGACAACCACACACCCATATAGAGGAACGGCATGGTGCTTCGTGTTGCCTACATTCAACACTCTAATATTCAAATAGATCATTTTTCTTAATTTTGCAAAAATATCATCATCCTGGTTTTAAATATGACGTATAAGCTTTTGACAAAAGTTATTTATTCATACGCAAGCGCTCACGCACACAAACGCAAGTACACACATATATGTATATATTTGAATGTGTGTGTGTGTGTGTGTGTGTGTGTGTGTGTGTCTATATGTGTCGTTATATGTATATATAAATAGATGTAGACAGATAAGTAGATAGATGGACGAACGGTGAGTTGGAGCATATTTACACATATAAATGTATATTTGTGTTTGTATATGTGTGTATATATATATATATATATATATATATATATATGTGCATGCTCAAATGAGCACAGCTACATAAAGGCATAGTCATGCATATATATACATATATATATATATA
>NC_068986.1:49162397-49163482 GCF_001194135.2 Octopus bimaculoides
GAAGATAATGTAAAATTCTGGCTGTCATTTAGCTAGAATAATGGCGACAGGAGCGAAAAATCAGTGAGCAGACGACACACTGTGATTTCGATAGACTACAAGAGCTAGTATTTTCTATGGTCATCTCTCTCAATAAAAATGTGAAGTAATATTAAAATGAAGAGAGAAGGACTGAAATAAAGGAAGATTGATAGCAAATAACAAATGAAACGAAGAGCGATTTTAAAAGAGTGATATATATGTATATAATTTTTTTTTATTTATTTTCTTTGCAGTTTAAAAATACAACGAAAGGGTGATAGGAAGAAATAACAAAGAAATGAAGGAAATAGTTCTTTCTAGGCGTATCTTTAGCGATAGATTCGTTTCATTTTTCATACGTAGTCATTCCTTTATTCCCCATCTTCTCTTTACGTACAGTATACTCATCGATATAACTATCTATCAATAGATTGCGTCTGTCAATCCAGTCAACCATATTATGTGTGTGTATAAGTATATGTATATATGTATGTATATATGTATGTATGTATGTGTGTATGTATGTATGTATACGTATTTATTTATATACGCCTGTGTATACATATTTATATAGGTATGTGTATACATACATATATATGTGTGTGTGTGTGTGTACGTTTATGCGTGTTTGTGTGTATGTAAGCGTGTATGCGTGTATGTGTGTGTGTGTTAAGCTAGTTATCCATGAAGTTGAGTGTTCTTAATCGACATGTCGTCTATCAACCTAACATTCGATCTCTATTTTTCTATTTATCTATCCACTTTGTTATACATGTACTTTTGCGCACACGCATGCACGCACTAATGCATGCACGCGCTAATGCATGCACGCACATATATCTTTCAAACTATCTACCCATCTATTTACCTATGAACTTGTCTCTTCCCATCTATTTATCTATAAGTCTATCTCTCTATCTAGTCATCTCCATACATACATACATACGCACACACACACACTCATACACACATACATACAAACATATTCATACATACAGTAGTGCATGTATATATACAACTCGTTATCTCTCTTTCTCTCTCTCTCTCTCTCTCTCTCTCTCTCT
>NC_068986.1:49164459-49171636 GCF_001194135.2 Octopus bimaculoides
GTATATTTCAGTATATATATATTTAAATACAGGCATACATACATACATACGTACGTACGTACGTACATACATACATATATACATACATACATACATACATATATACATACATACACATTCACTCATATATTTACTTATTTTCATGTTATTTATGAGTTTTAAACCTTTTCCGTTCTTTTCTCACTTCTTTTTCTCTGACACTTTCTCTCTGTCGTCTGCAGATTATCTATCAGTTTCTTCAAAAAACAAAGAACCAACTATTCCATTGGAAAATGATATTTGAACATTTAAATCACAATACTAGTTGAAAGAATGATTGTTTCTTGCGAAATAAACTACATAGTTTTTCAGTTTTGAAAATATAGAAAGATGTCTGTTTTCAAATTGTGTTTTATCGTTAGATTTTTGACTTTTTATTGTGTTCTGCTTTTTGTCATATTTTTTTGTTCGTTTGTTTTGGTTTATTCCTTTGTTTCTATGTGTGCTTAGTTGAATTGTCAATACGAAAACAGACATTAGCACACGTAGATATATCTCCAACCCCTTCACACACCACACACACACACACACACACACACACAAAGACACAGATATATACACACACATATAGAACTAGAGACGCACAGGCATAATGAATATGTTACAGACGTGCGCATATACTTACAAACGTATATGCATATATGTGTGTATGTATATATATATATATAACTACATATATCTATATATATGCGTGTGTGTGTGTGTGTGTGTGTATTGATGGGTGTGTGTGTGTGCATGTGCGTAATATATATACACATACATAGAGAGAGAGAGAGGGAGAGACAGAAAGGAGAGAGACAGAAAACGGAGAGAGAGAAATATAGACTGATAGACAGACAACCACAGACAATCAGACAGACAGAGAGGGAGAGAGAGATGAGACAGACAGACAGACAGACAGACAGACAGACAAACAGATAGATAAACAGACAGATAGATAAACAGACAGACAGACACACTGACGGACACACAGGCACACTGACAGAGATTTGTGAATACATATATGAATTGGTGCAGCACATATATTAAAAAAACGTATTTATCTCAACTTATGTGTGTCTCAACATGTGAGTTAATGCTTACGTTTATGTATATCTAAGGTTTACATGAAACAAGGATTCTGTTATATTTCCATTCCTCTGTATCTTGTATATTTCTTTCTTAACCCATGAATTATTTCAAATTCATTGAATATAAAATATAGATCCAGTATGTTTGATTATATGCATAACTTGCTACGCATAGTATGATTTGAAAAAGTGATTTTTGTTATGTTAGTTGGTAACGAATAACCAAACTTGTTGGATCAAAATTTGAACAAGAAACGAAGCTTTAAATGCACACACGTCTTGTACTCTTATAAATTGCCATTATATTCGCCGCTCTAATTGAGTAAGCAAGAGAAAAACATCTAATATACAGAAAATCTATCGTTCTATATCTTTCTATGCTTCTCACTCTACCCTTTTCTCCCTGTATATATATATGCATAAATACATATGTGTATGCATATATATATTGTATTTGTATGTATATATATATATATGCATGCATACCTACTTACACACAAACATAGACAGAGACACTTATTCAGACTTATACACTCATACACAGACATATATATATACATGTGTGCGTATGTGTGTGTGTGTGTGTGTGTGTGTGTGTGTGTGTGTGTGTTGATATGTGAATGTCTCTATATAAGCAATTGGATCTTTGATATTTGCAGATTCATAGTCGCCATTAAAACCCGCTCTTTTTAAAATTTCATTCCGGTTTTCTTTCGTAATATCATTTTATAGTATCATTAATATAAATTATGCTAATAATGATGATGGTGATGAGGCAAAGAAGAGAAGGAGAAGCAACAAAAACAACAATAAGAATATTATTCAAAGATGACTTAAACTGATACAGGAAGACTAAAAAAGAATTGAATAGTTTTTGTAAATAGGGTAAGAATGTTTCGCAGTAGCGTCACAGTCGAAGTGCGGAATCCTTGTAATGGACAAAGTGAAATATCATAAAATGACGGAATAAATCTATCGAACGAAAAGATATTTGAGTTTGATACTGATGGTTGATATAAATATTTGATATAAATATATTGGTGTTTTGGAAACTGATGGTATAAAAGATACAACAACGAAAGCATATTCGGGAAAGAATATTTCCGAAGAGTCAGAAAGATATTAATGTCCAAACACAGTAACATAAATATCAATAAACATCACCACTACATAAGCTCAAGGGCAGCATCCATCATCAGACGAAAGGTTGGAATAACCAAATGGGCAAAACAAGATCTTGAAAAGGTAGGTAGAAAACAAGGAAATTACTGACAATCTACAGTGTTTTTTTTTTTTTTTATCAGCAACAGACAGTGAAAGATACTATTTCAACAGAAAATAGGAACGGAGAAGATTAATAAGCGAAAATGGGTGAGAATGTTCCCTCGGTTCTTGATCTTACTATAGATATCTACTAAGAAAAGGAAAGACACAGATTTGGCTTCTCATATATTTACTCACTGCAGACGGATCTCAGATGTTCATATCGGTTTTACGCACAACACGCAACTTCTGTCTCATCTATTGACGGTGAAGAATGATCTCAAAGTCCACCTGACTCTGGTCAAACTCTATCCCCAGACAGTTAGGCAAAAACTGCTGGGAAACCATGCGTACGTATTAAGAACTGAATGACAACCACATAGTCATCATGAACTATCAAATACCTAATTGTAGCTTTCGTGCAACATCGCGCGTATGAGGCCCATTCGCACAACTTTTTCTCCGGTGGTAAGAAAACCAGACTTAAATTTTACTAAGCATCATTTACTTTTCACAACTGTAGCAATAGTCGAGCGCCATTTTTGGTGCTAATACACTGGTTGAGTATTTTCTGTGTTAATACATCGGTTAGAAAGTCTCTTCTAACAATGTCTTCAAAATTATTCAAATGCTCCAATTCTGAATATTTTTTCGCGATTGCTAGGAGGGACTGGTGTTATCGACAAATGCAGCACAACTTTTGATACTTTCTGCTCCGCACCCCATCTTTTATTGCATCCTAACTATCCAAATTTATGAAGGTGAGAAGCTTCAGGATATTTATAAGGGTTATCGGAATCTGTACTTTCATTTTGACCTTAGTCAAAACTCTGGTAAGGGGCTGGTTTCCAGTTAACAAACCATGCTTCTTCAAAATAATAATGAAAACACATTTGACTGGTTACTTTCCTAGCTTTATCTTCGTTGAAACATAAAACCCCACCAACCTGGATTGCGTTATTTTTCTGATGTACCACTCAGAACCTAAATGTCCTTCATGCATTTTTGACCTGTGCTGCAGTGTGGTTGGCAACCTTCTTGTTTTTATTTTGTATTACATATCTAAGGCGGCGAGCAGACATGATCCTTAGCACATCGTAAAAAAAAATACTTAGCGGCATTTCGTCCGTCTGTACGTTCTGAGCTCAAATTATGCCGAGGTCAACTTTAACTTTCATCTTTTCGGGGTCGATAAAAAAAGTATTAATCAAGTATTGGCATCGATGTAATCGACTTCCTCCTCCCCTAAAGTACTGCTGGCCCTGTGCCAAAATTTGAAATAATTTTGTGTGACGTATCTATTCTAAGTAGTTGTGCATTTTTGTTTATTCTATTTTTGGTCCCTCATAAAATTCATACCATATAATTTTGTCTGAAGGACTCTCATGTGTAACTAAGAGCTCCACCTCAAGGTATCTAACTTTGACGAACGGTGTTGCTTGGCTTACAGCGTGGCATCGAAGTTAACATTTTTTTTTTACAGAATATTAACAAATAGGCGCAAGCGTGGCTATGTGGTAAGAATCTTGCCTCCTAACCACGTGGTTCCGGGATCAGTCCCACTTCGTGACACCTTGGATAATTTTTTTTCAACTGTAGCCTCGGGCTGACCAAGGCCTTGTGACTGGATTTGATAGACAGAAACTAAAAGAAGGGGTTACAGATGACTAAGGAAACGGTGAAAAAAAAATCAGCGTTTCAACTCTGTGTGAATATGTGTGTGTGTATGTAAAAGGGAGGTGTGTGTATGTGTGTGTGTGCGCGCGCGCGTGTATGTGTGTGCAATGGAAATGAGATGGTGAACATTCAGTGCTGAAAAGAAAAATCAAACAGCATTTCAACTCAATTTGAGTATGTGTGTGCATGTACACGGGACGTATGTGAATGTTTGCATCTGTGATAATTATGTACCTTATTTTATACCTTATTTATATATAAAATACTACAATTAACCGTCATTTTTGACGACACAGGGTCAGCTAGTATATATATAATATAATTTTACCAGATAGCCAGTACGGAAATAAGAACCTTTGAGGTAAATCTTTACAAATTATTTCATAATTATATACATAATTATAACAAGGGGTCAGCTATGTGCCTCGCTACGTACTGAATTAGAAATAGACGCTAAAGTCTTTTTTACTACAATAAAAGTCTCCGAGAAATAACACACTTTTAATATAGGCAAAAGAGAAATGATGAATCAACAAGACATGGTTAATTATGAACGCGTTTCGAACTCAAAGTAAAACATATCACTTGCTGTTCTCATCAGCTTAATATTCCAGATAAAATTCACCAGTGTTTTAAAATATGTATGCGATCAAGTGACATCGCATGACTGATATCTATCCGCAATCGTAAAAATATACTGCCGAATACAATTTATATTCCTCTTTTAGACCCACATGTGTGTTACAACATATACCGCAGAAGAAATGCAGTTTCGATCATGGAGTGAATTTATTCCAATATTAATTTTAATCACATAGGGTAAAATCAGTAATAATTTTACCAGGTAGCCAGTACAGAAATAAAAAATTTTTAGGTAATTTTTTACAAATTATTTTATAATTTATGATGAGAACAGTAAGTGATATGTTTTACTGTGAGTTCAAAATGCGTTCATAATTAACCATGCCTTGTTGATTCATCATATCTCTTTTGCCTACATTAAAAGTGTGTTATTTCTCGGAGACTTTTATGATAGTAAAAAAGACTTTAGCGTCTATTTCTAATTCAGTACGTGACGAGGCAAATAGCTGACCCCTTGTTATAATGATGTATATAATTATAAGCTAATTTGTGTGTGTATTTATATACATACATACACACACACACACACACACACATATATATATATATATATATATATATATATATATATATATAAAATATATAGTTTTAGGGAAAATAACCAAGTTTCAAGAACTCATCGATGAAAATCCACTATCACATATAGAAAAATTAACAATTAAAAGCACAATAAATGAGTATAATATAAAGCAAAGTAAATATCATAAGATAAATATAATAAAATGATTACACGTGTTTCATAACTAATTTTCAAATAGAAAGGAAATTTAAATCGATTAAAATCAATTGAAATTATCGAAAATTAAATTTTATTCAAAAATATAGCTAATCGTCAGATCTTAAGTAGAACAATAATTAGATAGATATATCTCAACCAACAATAAGTACCAAATGAATTAATATGAAATACTTATTTTATAAAGATAGAAAAATTATTTAAAATATCAAAATAATAACCATTCAATATATATAATCAGATTGTGATTTCAGCAGAAATATTGTAAACTGACAAAGCAAGCTGAGTTTAACCCTAAGCGCGGTGAGAGCCACTAATGAGCATTAAAATGCCAAATCATCGATGATCTGGCTATGTCCGCTGGTATAGGGAACGTGCCTCTCTTGTCAGTCGTTACGACAGTGATTTTCGAGTGTATTGTGTTGTCTTGACTCTTATTTCTAGCAACACTGGTGCTGATTAGTGCCCTTTGTCACTTTAGTGACGTATATATATATATATATATATATGTGTGTGTGTGTGTGTGTGTGTGTGTCTGTGTGTGTTATATGTGTGTCTGTGTGTGTGTTTGTGTTTGTGTGTGTGTGTTTGTGTGTGTGTGTGTGTGTGCGTGCATGTATGTGTGTGTGCGTGTCTTGTGCAACCAAAAGGAGCTACCATTCTTAGATGTACTAATTAAAAAAATAAACCTAAAATTAAAAACGGACATATTTTACAAAATCACAGACGCCAAACAATATCTACTATTTAATTCATGCCACCCAAGACACACCAAAACAAACATCCCCTTCAACGTTGCAAGCAGGATATGTACAATAGTGTCAGAACAAAATACCAGAGACTTTAGACTGCAAGAACTCAAAAATACCCTAATTGACAGACACTACCCAGTTTAACTCATAGAGGATGGAATCAGACGTACAACACAAATCGACATAGAAACCTTAAGAAAAGTTCAACACAGCAACACACCTTTCCCGAAAATACTGCCGTACATATCTACATACAACCCCAGAAACAAAGAAGCCTTCACCATCATCACCCAAAATTTACCAATGTTACATAACGACCCCAAATGAAAGGAAATTTCATACTTACATAAAATCATTAATAACCACAAACAACCGAAATCACTAAAGAATATCCTCATAAAGGCAAAATTATTTTCTAAAATAACGGATGCAAAAGTGAAAAAATGTGGTCGACCAAATTGTGCAACATGCCCCAAACCTTTTAGAAGGATCAGAATTCCTTTTCAAAGAGGGACAAACATTCCAAACCAAATCTGACTTTACTTTTCTTTTCAGAAAACTAGATTTATATTATAAGATGCTCGGCTGCCACAAAACTACATAGGGTCCACGGGATTATCGTTCAAACGCAGATGCACTCTGCATCAACGGCAAATTGCATTCCCAGAATACAGAATGATAGCCTTTAGTGAACATATTCAGAAATGCGCAAAGCAAATGCTACCACAATTTGTAATCTTTCCATTCTATCAATGTGCCATTGGAACACCAACACAAATTAGATTAAATAAGGAAACCTTCTTCATTGAAAAATATAAGCCAAAACTTAACCATTTCTAACATTTTTAAATAAGGAAATTCACCTCATTGAAAAAAAAATATAAAGCAAAACCTAACCACTTGTAAAATTCTATTCCTTCTAAACCAAATCATGCAAAATTAATAAAACCTAGTCATTCCCGACATTTTTGATTATTTCCCTTATACCAGGAAAAATG
>NC_068986.1:49171724-49172177 GCF_001194135.2 Octopus bimaculoides
TTAAGAAATTTGAAAAGAGAATACGAAACCCGTTATATCTCAAAAAACAATGTTACTATACGCAACATTTTATAACATTTTTCTAACATAACGATTTAAATATATTCTTTAACCATATAACAAAGCCGTCCGTAATTTTTCACTCTTTTTTTTGTATATATATATATATATATACACGCACGCACAAAAAATATACTCACACGCGCACACGGAAACACACATAAACACACACACACCCGTACCTAACACTCACAATCCCACACACACACGCACATCCACACACATACACACACACGCACACACCCACATACACACACACACTTCTCACCAACACTACACACTCACACAGACACGCATACAATCACACACACATGGGCACAAACAACACACGCATATACAATAGCAAACGCACGCACACACACGTACACAGCAACGCACATACAACATACACAT
>NC_068986.1:49173046-49182990 GCF_001194135.2 Octopus bimaculoides
ATATATATATATATATGTATGTATGTCTGTATGTATATATATATATATATATATGTATGTATGCATGCATGCATGCATGTATGTATGTATATATGTATGTATGTATGTATATTCGATGGGCTACGTCTACCAAATTCGTTCGCAAGACATTAGTCGGACCGGAGCAATAGCAGAAAATATCTGTCTAGGGTACTGCTCAGTGGGATTGAAGCCGAAACCACGTGATTGCAAAGTGAGTTGCTTAATTACACAGTCATGCCTGCGACTTCATTTTAAATAAACCAATTCCCTACATATAAGCAAATCAAGATAAAAGACTGGCTCCACGACTAACTTAAATTCTTTAGAATTTATTCAGGTAGTCGTAGATAAAATAAACAGGTCTGGATCGCCTTTGATTATAGATTTGCTCGATCAAGGATTATCTGAAGCTGACCAACCTCGTTGACCATGCCAATGATAAGACGTGAAACTGAAAATGTTTTGAGGACAAGTCGGCTGGCACATTAACCAATTCTACTATTTGCCAGCATCTTGAAACAGTATACTGAAAAAAAATAACATCAAATATACCAAAACAAAATATCACAAAGAAAGAACGAAAGAAAAGATAAACTAAATGTTTGTGTATGTTGTGACAGAGGCAAATATGTGAAAAACAGTATTTACTTGCCTGGTTGGGACGTTGCCAATTGTGCATTACATCTACATTAGAAATGTCTGTTCCATCAGTTTTGTATATATATTTGTGGTGACATTACTTTCTTTCCATTTGTTGAATCATAAGTGAAAACTGAATTTATTGTGTAAATTTGAAAATGAAAAAAAAGTATCTAAAAGTACTTCGTACCACCGATGCCGCTATTTTCTCCATCACAGTCTCCAAAACCAGCACCAACGCGAGCATCACGACCAACAGCAGCATCAGCATCAAATCCCTTTCAAATATGGACAGGACTTTGGAAACTACTCGTAGAAACACTTAAACATTCGTTGATATATAGAGAAGGTGCGTCAGCTATTTCTATACAAAATTTTAATTTAAGGAAAACAAAAATATTTCTTAGAAAAACAGTATGTATTATAGAATTTAGTACAGATAGTCTTACATGCACGTACTAAAAGGCTAATCAACAAAGCCTCACTACGGCTTCTGAACGAGTGTGTTCATCAGGTAATCTTTATTCATGTTTGCCATAACGTCCTCAATAGCTGACATCAACAAGTCCTTGGTATTATGGGCATATCTGTTGATCTCGCTATCTCAACTACACCCCAGGCATAGTAGTCCAAGGGGTTTAAATCAGTAGAGCTACTAAGCCAAAACGTTAACAGTTACAGGATCATGACAACTTTCGGCCATCCACTTTTGGGTCATGCAAGCTGCGAGAGGGAGCAGAGTCTGACTGGAACAGAGTAATTAAAGAATTTGTGTACTCATTTAATGGTTTTTTTCCTTTTGTGCAACAACCAAGTTATGGAAGATTACGGTACACAAAAGACACCGGTTTTATAATGGCGTAAATGCCAAGAAAACGCATGGTCACATAATCATACATATACAAACATGTACATGGATGGAGTTGTGGATGGTTTGCGTGTGTGTATCGGCACAGGTATGGCTTTGTGGTTAAGAATCTCGCTTCCCAACCACGTGGTTTTGTGTTCAGTCCATCTGTGTGGCATCTTGGGTAATTGTCTTCTATTATAGCCCTGGAGTGACCAATGCCTTGTGAGTGAATTTGATAGACGGACGTGTGTTAAAGCTCATTGTATATGTGCGTGTGTGTATCTATGATGTGTGTGTGTATGTGTGTGTGTGTGTGTGTGTGTGTGTGTGTGTGTGGTTGTTCTTTGCCCACCCCAACGCTTAACAACCGGTGTTGGCTTGTTTACGTTGTCATAATCTAGTGGTTCGGTGAAAACGACTGATAGAATAAGTACCAGACTTAGAATTAAGTACTAGAGACGTAGTGTTCGCTTAAAGCCTTGAATTCAGTGCCCCAGTATGGCCGCAGTCCAGTGACTGAAAAAAGTAAAAGATTATCGGTAAAGGTAAAACATATTCTTCTTTCTGTATGTAGGAATTTATATTCTATCGTCTTTAGATAGAAGAATAAGTTAGTTTCGACTAAATAGTGGAATTTCTACTGTTAACATGACTAAGTTTCATCTCTACGTGTTGTAATTCGTCATCCTGATAAACATCTGCCTCACACAGAATCAAATAAATGAACGACGAAGAATTAAAGAAATGTTCTCAAAGCATAAAATGTTACATCTGCATATTTGGTGAACTCTAATTTATCAATTAGATGTCCTTAATTAACACATTTACGTCATCAAATGCTACAGAGATGTTAAAAATTATGGGCCTTGGGATATGCATGAGTTTCTCGGCTATTCTATCTTTCTGGAAACCCGATTGAGTTTAAGTTTACATATAAATTTACGGAAATTTATGTATAAGATGACCTAAAAACAGTCGACATTTCGTGGAATGGCTGTGCTAGAGAAACAGCCGACATAACTAGGTGAACAACGTAGGACCTAAAGCTAATGCTAATAATGGTTATAAGGGTCAGAAATCAATGACTCCGTCAGAATATGTAACTATGAATTTGTTGACAATATTCTTACGTTTGATATTTCAGACATATTGTTTTTAAATAACACAACAGAGATATTGTAAAGTATAAATAAACAACAGAGAACGGAAGGAAATATACCAAACAAAACCTTTCTAACCTTTAATAAATAAATATACCAAGCAAGAAAAAATAGATATTATACAAAACAGAACGAAGTCAACGACTTGCTATTGAAACAGAAAAAATTTATATCAAAATAATTTCATTCACAAAGAAGCAAAGGTGAAAATTACTTTATATAACACATCATTCATTATTTACATTATAAAATACTCTTTTTTACGTAAGCAACGTAATAAAGTAAATGAATCTTTGGTTTACGTAATAATGAAATAAATTTACGTAAAAGAGAAATATTAAACAAGAGCACTCAGAAAGCGCAAACCTCCACCAAGGCAACACCAACGTCCTCTCAACGATTAACCAGAGGTGATTTTTTATAATGAGAATATCTGAAATAAACACGAATACTAAAACTGAACCCGACCGATCTCAAAGATTAAATAAAAAACCCTGAAAAATAATCCAGAATCCTTGTCCAGTATCCGATCGATCCCCAAATCTAATCAGTTTATGCCAGTCACGGGGCCAAAAATCCCTGAAAGTTTCATCCGAAACCATCCAGTGGTTCTTGAGATATCTTGTCTACGGACAAACAAACAAACGCGATTGAAATCAATACCTCTACCTTCGCTAAGGCGGAGGTAATAAATATACGTAATAAAATAATTTGGTTTACGCAATAAATATATTTAACTATTTAAACTAAATGAACGTTTGATTCGACCATGAATATTCAGTTGTTGGATAACCTAAATTAATCATTGAATAAGCGCTTAAGTGGCTTTGTATTCTACAGGCAGTTGTACTCTTAAGGAAATTCTCTAGAGGAATTAGTGTGACTCGGTGCAAGACAAGGCTGGTCATTTCAAAAACGGCTACAGTCACTGTGATAGTCGTTTGCACAGCTACCATCAACCCAGTTTGGTTTGCAACGAGTCTTTCATTAAAGACGCTTTCTCAGATTCATCTCAGTGGGATTGAAACTGGGACCTCATGATTGCGAAAAGAACTTATTAATCATGCTTGTCATGGATTTAGGCATTTACAATAATAAATGCATCAAGTAATAAATTTACATTACACAAATTGGCAGATAGCAATGAAATTAGTTATTAAAAAACAAACGTTGTTGACGAATAATTTAATTATATATATTGAAGCAGCTATGAAAACAATGGAAATGGTCCCGTGTGTCTACGGACACTTTTCCAAAATGTTGCACATAACGCAGTCTCCACCAAACAAATTCTCAGTCTAAGGGAATTAACATAGATACAAACGTACAAACGTGATCGCACGAACACATGAATATGCAGAATACATACATACGTACACACGTGCATATATACATATATACACGCATACATACAACACACTGGCTAAATACCAATCTTGAGAAATTAACCTTCTCAAAACCAGAAAGGAGAAAGCTAATTCGAAGACTACAAATCCAGTCCATCATTGGAACTGTAAAAATCTGTAAAACTTTCCAGAAGTTTAGCATTTAAATATATATGAGCATGTCTAGATATGCAATTATATCTATGAGAATACATACATAAGATATACAAATCTGCACATACATACATACATACATACATACATACATAAATACATACACACACACACATACATAAATACATACATACATACACACATACAAACATACATACGTACATACATACATACATACATACATACATACATACATACATGCAAAAGTACCCAATTGTTGATGTTGAAATTCCAATGAAGGAATCTTGGATCTAGGTTAGAAATCAGTTCTTTCTCTATTGGCAAGACATCTTGAAATAAATTAATAATGACATACATACATATATGTAAGCACATGCACGCTGGCGTACACACATGCGCACAAACGAACAAAAAGAGACGCAGCTCCGATAACGGACAGAGTCAACAACGCTGGAAGACGTTGCAAGAAGCAAAGAAAATTTTAGAAGAAAAAAAAATAATAAATAAATAAGTGGAAATCGAACAGGTAACTGTTAATAAGGCATCAAACCAGAATGACTCTTCCCAGATACAACAAAACTACATGTAAGTTCTGGAAAAACTAAAAACGGAAAATTACTCATGGCCTATTTTTCAAGTTTTACGATGTTTTGATTTTCAATTGTCTCCTTCATTATTCTCTGTGTATGAAGAAGTATGCTACTCACGGAGACAGATTGTTACTATATATTTCCTATTAAATTTGTGTGTGTACTTTAATATCATTATCATAATTTTTTTATTCGTTTTATATCTATATCTTCGAGCCACCAGGCTATTTGCCTAAGAAAAGCTATTTGTATTTTTGCTTGCTCTAATACTCAAGTTCCATAAGTCAACAGCCATTTCTTATATATATTCAATACAATCTAAATGAATAACTTTCAATATCCATAGTACAATTTTGGCAACTTATTTCAACCCAGTCAATAACGAGGGTTTCTGCTAGTACCGTTACATATATACACACATACATACATACATACATACATACATACATACATATATATATATATACACGCATATATATTTACATACACATACATATGTATTTAGATGTTTGTATATGTGTGTCTTTGTGTATGTGTTTGTCACATGCCCCCGCTTGGAAACCTGTGTTGGTTTGTTTACGCCCTCGATCTATAAAAGAGGCCAATGGAAATAAGTACCTGGCATTAAAAAATAAGATACGGCCGCAGTCCAGTGACTGAAACAAGAAACGAGTAAAAGATAAATTGTCTATGTATATACATGTCTGTACCTGTGTGTGTGGGGGGGGGGGTGCCTGTGTGTGTGCTCGTCTCAGTGTGTATATACGTTTGTTAGATGTAACTAGGATATTTATTGCTAATAAACTAATGTCTGTAATAAACTGCACGTCGGCAGTTATTCAAGTCAGCGAGGAAATTGAAGAATGTTTCAAAGATTGGCAATAAGAATAAGAAATGTCACGTATGAGAGGCAATATTTATAGGCATGTAAATTACTGTCACGTGACCGAATGTCATAGATACGAAACGACGCCCATGCTTATTTATGTGAAATACAGTATTGCAAGCATTTTCCTGAAGAATTGGTCGGTTGGTTGGCTCACTTAATTGCTTACTCGGTAGGTTGGTAGATTGACTGGCTAGTTGCTTGTTTCATTAATTGATCGTTAGATGGATAGTCAGTTGGTCAGTTAGTTTCTTGTTGTTGTTTGTTCCTTCTCGAGCCATAAGGGCCGGTTTCCCGGTTTCAGTAGCGTATAAGTTCTCCACCTGGACAGAACGCCGGTCTGTCGTAAGTTAGTTTCTTAGTGGTTGATTAGTTGGTACGTTTATTGGTTTGTTTTGGGGTTGGTTGGTTGGTTGCATTTTGGTTGGGTGGTTAGTTGGTTAATGGATGTTTGATTGGATGGCTAGGTGGCAAAATTGTTAGCACTTCAGTCAAACCTCTTCGTGGCATTTCGTCCATCTTGATGTACCGAGTTCAAATGCAGTCGAGATCAACTTTACCTTTCATATTTTCTGGGTCAATAAAATAAGTACCAGTTGAGCACAGGGGTCGGTGCAATCGCCTAGTACTTCCTCACTCAAAATTTCAATCATTATGCCTATATTAGAAAGATTTTTAAAGGTGTCTCGCTTGCTGAATCGCTAGCACGCCGGACAAAACGCTTAGCAGCATTTCGTCCATATTTATTTTCTGAGTTCAAACGCCTTTCAACTTTGCTTTTCATCCTTTCTGGTTCAATAAAATAAGTGTCATTTGAAAACTGTAGTCGTTCCAATCACCTAGCATCCTCCCCCAAAATTTCAGGCCTTGTATTTATAGAAGAAAGTCTGATCATTGTATGTGAAAGTCATCGTTGTTACTTCTTTTGCTTTATTTATGCTGGAGGCATAGTGGCTTTCAGAACTGGCAAATAGGTGGACTTACTGCCTCAAACTATTAAGTTACGGCTGTTTATCTTATGAATACATTCTTTAAGGGTCAATATATTTTAAAAATAGTGTGGCAGTATTCTTCGTTTGTAACGAGCCTGATCACCATTTCCTATTATGGACTTTGTAACAGATTCTCTTAACATCGACTCAACATGGAATTCTGTACCTCTACTTTTAGCTAAGTTATTAGTTATTCCACATTTTCTGTTGTTTCTCCCTTCTAACCACAAACGTCTGCCAATTAAGCCTGTTTTAGTGGGGGGGGGTTTTTTGTCTTCTCTGATGATAGCAACTTATCGGGTTCGAAAATCAATTAAGGTTGTTCATAGTTATCTTTTTTTTTTTCAATATATCGAGAGAGAAATAGTTAAATTTTCCTTGTTTATATATCTACTCACATTTATATAAATATGAAATGCCTCAAACACTTATATAATGGTAACGTCCGGATGAATGTAATCAGTAATTGGGTTTTCTTAATAAGGTTATTATCTACTCCACTATCAATTCTATTTCCTATATCTAATCTTTTATTATCATAAGGCATACTAAGGCTGGGAGAGTAACAGAATCTTTAGACATTCAAAGAGAATGTTTCGCGTATTTCTTTCAGCTCTTTACATCCTGAAATCAAATCTGAATTCATCTTAGCTTTTTATCTTTCCGGGGTCGATAAAATAAAGTACCAGTTGAATACTGATGTCGATGTAATCGACAATTCCTACCCACAAATTTCTTACTTTGTATGCCCATTATTTATTATGAGATATACATAAGTAAAGTAAGTGCTAAGATCTTGACAAACTATATCAAAATGTTGGTTAACATTCTTGGAAGAAACCAAAGTATACAGCTTCCATTACTACTCCTTCAAGAAATTTATTATTTTAATATACTTGCACCAAACTCCAAAAAACACAAAAACGTCTCATGCTGCATCATTATATTTTGTCAACAGACTGCGCAAATTAACACCACTTGTTAAGGTTTAGTGAGAGGACGACCACAAAGACGAAGACATACACACACACGTAGATGCATACATATATAATACATACATACATACATACAAGTGTGTGTGTGTGTGTGTGTGTGTGTGTGTGTACACATATAAGCTTCTTTCAGTTTGCGTCTACCAAATCTACTCACGAGACTTTGGTTGGCCCAAAGCTATAGTTGAAGACACTTGCCTAAGGTACTAGAGAGTGGAACTGAAACCGGAACCAAGTGGTTGGAAAGCAAACTTCTTACCCCACTATCACGCCTAAGTCTATAAGACTCGCTAGACGCGTGGAACTTTTGATTACATAACTATTTATCATCTATTGTGGTTGCTTCAGTATTTCTGTCAGGAAAGTGTTGTAATAAGAAATTGCGAGAGAGTGTGATGTAACCGATTGAAATATTTGCAAGTGTACATACAAAAATCACTCCATACCAATCTGTAATGAAAATAACAACGAAGCGAAGAAAACATACTGGCGAAGTTAGCCATCTTAATGTTTTTATTCATATGTTGCAAACATCAACCATTGGCCATGTTTTTATTCATGTGTCGTGGGCAGCGGCAAACATTGACCATTTCTCAGCAGATTCTTTCTTTTAAATATATAGCGAAATGTCTAGTAAACAACTTCTACATATTCTAAATAGTTGGTTGGAACCAATCATCCATCACAAATACTCTTGTAATATATTGTATTGGGGCCCAAAGTCAAAGATGTTCTGATAATGTAGTCAGATATTTTTGAACGTTAGTTATGTGAGTCATCGTTCGGAAACAAAAATATACAAAAACAGACGATCAAATATGAAGCAAGTAATGTTACAAGTTAAAATGGGGATCAACATATTTCATTTATCGTCTGCTCTTTATCCCTCTCTTCCACCACCTCTCTCTCACTTTCTCTCTGCCTCTCTCTATATATCTCTCCCATTTTTCACGTTAAGTCTCGACCAGTCTTCCAAGGCACTTACTGACAAGGAAGAATTAGAAATACTGCTATTTACGTGGCTGTGTTGTAATCGTAATATATTATGTGGTGATTGCTTGTTTTTATGTACGATATACCGATTGTGGAGAACTGGGCATCGCGCATCGATACTACGGTTGCATATATACATTCATACATATATATACTTACACATACACACTCGCGCACACACATACATGCACACAAACACATTTATAAATATATATATATACTATATATATATATGTATGTACATTTAAGCGTACGAGGTGGGATGCTGAAAAGTTCCAAGCTTTGGGTAAAATAAAATACAGGAGGATCAATTAATTATGATTGTCTTTAGTATATTATTCTCTCAGATTCACACACTCATTGCAGCGGTCCTTCAGCTTTTCTAAACACTCTAAAAGAACTCTCAAGGTTGACCCTCCAATCAGGCCTTTCGCGATACCCTCAAAGCCAGGAACTTTTCAGCACTGCTCGTTAAGTGTTTATGTGTGTGCGCTCGAATATTTGTATGTATATATATACTAGTATTAGCGTGCTGTACAAGAAATAATTTCAAAATTGTATGTAATAAATACATTACCATAATATATATCTCATCCATTTGATAAAGACTTGGAGACTACGAATAACTAAATTCCTATTGAAATTCATTTGAAGGATAGACACTGTACCTAATTAAATGATTTTGCATAAATTATTTGAAGGCATCTTCTACGATTATTTTATTAAAGCACTATAGAGTTTGCTCTGTCTAAAGTCATACCGACTCACACACATATTTAAAAGTATTCATATTCATATCAAAGACATGGAATGCAAATTAAGTTTGTGGATTTACGTCCTATGTAAATGATAACGCCGAAAAAATCCTTGCAATTTTCATCCTTAAAAGAAATCGAACATGTGGTCCGCTTTGAACTACGGGATAAAAACATTATGTAAACGATAAACATAACTAGGTAATTTATCAGGACGCAATGCTTGTATGCGTGTGTGTGTGTGTGTGTGTGTGTGTGTACGTGTGTGCGAGTGTGAGATTGGATGTGTGAATAGAGTAACATACACACAGACACTTATACTTCTGCAAAGGTGTGTGTATATATATATATGTATACATATATATATGTATAAATACATACATATATATACATAAATATGTATGTATATATATGTACATATACACACATATATATACATAAATAGGATCACGAGAAAATAAACAGAGAGAATTAAAAAAGCTTTAGTGGCTAGCGGTCAATGCAGATACTTGCATATATATATATATATATATATATATATATATA
>NC_068986.1:49183231-49185269 GCF_001194135.2 Octopus bimaculoides
ATATATATATGCAAATAATATGTGACAATTATTCGGTAGCCATGATAAAACCCCGAGTTTCGGATGTTGGATCGGAAACCCACGCCGCCATCTCTTCAGTTATCTGGTCATCCAAAAAATGCTATGAAAATGACTGTTAAACAAAGGGAAATCACTGTGTGATTGACTGTTATTGAAACAAAAGAGCTATTAGAATGACCGTTGAGGGGAACGAGTAAAGGTAAGGGAGTAAAAATGTCCATAGCATTCGCGTAAGCGCACAAATCCATACATACACATGCTCACCCACACATTCGCCAAAAAATATATACATACCCGCACACACTCGCACACACATACACTCCCAGATACATATATGCATTTATGTATTATATGTTTATACGTATACATAGCTTCAAGGCAGAAAAACAAATTTCACATATTGATCACACTTTAAATTTATTTAAAAGTTCCATTCAGACAAACATCATCAAATACAAAATTACAATTGCGATACAGAAGTGATTCCAATTAAATCAATACGCATATATACATATATAATTCCCTTCAGAATGGCGAAGAGAGAAAGTATCTATGAACTATGAGCTTTTACGACGTTAGATATTTTAGTTTATTATCTCCGCCTTCGCTAAGGCAGAGGTATTGTTTTCAGTCGTGTTTGTTTGTTTGTTCGTGGACAAGATACATCTAGGTGGATTGGGATAAAATTTTCAGGGATGTTTGGCCTTGTGACTGGCATGAACTGATTAGATTTTGGGATCGATCCAGTACCACACAATTTTTTTTTTTAATATAGGGGCGACGGTCTACTTCTGCTAACAAGCTACAACTCACAAAAACTGATAAATTTAGGAAGGAATTATCTCACTTCTTTAAAACCTTGGGCTTCACTATAATAGTAGAGGCACAACTAAAGTCAGTCGACTTCGTAGATGTTACTCTCAACCTGGAAGCCAGTTATTAACAAAAAAAATTCATATATGTATTTGTATACATCATTGTATAACTGTGTGTGTGTGTGTGTGTGTGTGTGTGTGTGTGTGTGTGTGTGTGTGTGTGTGTGTGTGTGTGTGTGTGTGTGTGTATTACAAAGAAGAACTTGTCAATGATTTCGAAGTTCTAATGATTGTTGGCATTATTAGGCTGTAGCGATCTTGATTGGTTGTTATCTATATTTTAGTTCATTTTGTGGGTGGGAGACAAGTGGTTGCGGTGTGGCTGTGGAATTGGTGCAAACGTTTGTTATATACAGGTCTATAGGGCTATAGATTGTTTGCCAGTGTTAAATTTATATTCAATTAAATGTATTTTAAAATGATAAACGGGAGGAAGAAACGGTGAAGAAGAAATGATGGGGGAAACGTATTATCCTTCTAAACATATTCTTCTTTACTTCTATTTACATACATATACACATGCATACATACATTCATGATACATATATATATGTATTTATGTGTGTATATATAAGCATATATATATGCATATATAAATACATATATACACATTTATATATACCCACACATATGTATATCTCGAAACAGGGGGAAGAACAGAGAAGTATTCATTTCACTCTAAACAAATTTGATACATAACTTAAAATTACTTAAGCTATAGACAGAAGAAATTAATCCTCCAAAAGTTCTAGGGATAATACTCGGAAAAAATTGGAAAACAAATCTAATTTTTATTGCAATCGCTCACCGAAATCGTATTTATTCATAAAACGTTATATATGTTATGTACTAAATTTTGGCTCAAAAGTTTCCTGTTAAAAATATGTGTTTATATAAGTATGTATGCGTGTGTGTATATGTGTGCGTGCGTGAGCTTCATGTTTGCCTCTCGATATGTGTCTACGTTTGTAAGTCGGTGCGCATTGAATACACATATATACATGCACACACGCGCGCGCACATGTATGCATGCATGTATGCATGTATCTATCTATCTATGTAACTATATAAACACACATACACACACACACACACACACATATATATATATATATATATATATATATATATATATATATATA
>NC_068986.1:49185550-49186574 GCF_001194135.2 Octopus bimaculoides
TATATATATATATATATATATGTATATATATATATATATATATATGTATATATATTTATATATATTTTTAATTGTATATATATATACTTATACATATACTTATATATATATGTGTGTGTATGTATATATATATGTGTGTGTGTGTGAGTGTTTGTGTATATATGTATATGTATGTAAGGTATGTATGTATGTATGCATTATATATATGTATTATGCAAATTGATGAATGAGAAGGAAATAGAAATGACGTTATTTACTTCATTAGCTTACAGTTGTTTCCTCCAGCAGAAACAGTACACTGCTTCAGCATATTACTCAAGCTGATTGCTTGAGTAACATGTTTCAGCTTCTTCGGAGCCATTTGTATGAAATGTATGTTTATTTCGGAAAGTATTTCCTTAGCAAAGATTACATTCGGACCCACAAATATGTAAAAACAAATGTAATACTGTTTATGGGTGAGAAACCATACCAAGAAATATGTAGATATATAAACAGATTTATTGACAAACGTACAAGTAAACGCACATATAACTACTCATACACATAAAGAAATACATACAAATATATGCAGAAACACACTCAGAGACGTGAATACAAGAATAAACAAAGATATTTAAATTACATAACTTAACATATCTACGACTATAAAAACCCTGACAAAATACAAGTAAACAGAGACAGTAATAGACATATGTAACATACTATCCGAAGTAAATGCATTTAATTTCCGAGACATTGTTATAATCTAATTTTGATGCGTTGGACTTAGGTGGATGAGGAGATAATTTAGAGAGAAGTTAGGTGAAGTTCAGACAACGTATTCAAACAAGGAGTTTGTTGAAATGATGTGGTGGTGGAGTCATAACATTGCCAACCCTACAGCCTACCTCGCTGCAGCCATCTACATTGACAGCACACTCAAGCATACATATGCACACATACATACATACATACTTACATCCATCGATCCATACATACATATATATATATATATATATATATATATATATATATATATATA
>NC_068986.1:49187366-49188499 GCF_001194135.2 Octopus bimaculoides
TGAAGTAGAAGCCAAGATAACAGAAGGAAGCAGAGCGAGAGGGGGAGATGGGTAAGAAGAAAGATAGATAGGTGGATAGAAGGATAGATAGAAAGATAGAGGAAGACAGATAGATAGATAGATAGATAGATAGATAGATAGATAGATATAGTCACGTCAGAATAATAAAGAAGTAGACTTTATCTTCGAAACGTCAGGTTAGAATAGAGACAGCTGATGAAGGAATATTCCAAGTGGCTTTCCGTTTTCCTATGTGTTCGTTCCGTTGTCTGTAGTTCATTGTTCTAACGTCCTGTACCCTGATATGCATATATATACACATGTAGATGTAAGTATGTACATATATGTGTCTATACATGTATATATATTCTTTGTATTATTACATTATTGAACGCACACGTCCTTTTTTGCAAGCATATATATATATATATATATATATATGAAAATTGAATAAGGAGACGAACTCTCGTGATGTTGTTAAACCATTTATGTCTTGAATTCTACGTATGTTTCGACGAAGGCACTCCAAAATGATGTCTGACAGGATAAATTATGGTAAGCAATGCATCAATCTTATCAGGAAGGATATGAATAAGAAACTCATCAAGCAGACATGTTAACAGAAATAGAAAATCCAATAAGATGTAACGTATTTATATTCATTTCCATGCAGGCGTACACACACTAAAATATGTAACGTGTAAATATTGACATTATATACCTACAAAACAAAAAAAAACAGAAACTTACACAAACACATATACATACACATGCATTAATATACATACGCATAAATATATATATATATATAAATATATACATATATATCATCATATATATACATACATACATACATATATATATTTATATATAAACATATATATATATATATATACATACACACAAACACACATACAAACACATACACACACTTACTTTATTGTTCATTCATTACGAATGTCAAGGCAGTTAATTTCAAAAAATTTGAAAAAGGGCACCATAAATTAACATCGTCTGTAAAGAGACCACATATTTTTCTTTTCACATATTATGATTAGCATTTAAACAATGCATACAAATAATTGTATGGGAGCACAGATATATATATATATATATATATATATATATATATA
>NC_068986.1:49188956-49190632 GCF_001194135.2 Octopus bimaculoides
CGTGTGTGCGTGTGTGTTTTCTTGTGGTGAAAAAATACTTTTTCTCGGAATATTTTGCACAACAATTTACTGCTAGCCATTCAACTTCAAATTACAATTGTTAATTGTTGGAAGTCAAGTAGCCTGTGATGTATATATAGTGTTATCATATAGTGTGGCAGTACAATATGAAGTTTTGAACTCATAATATTTTGAAGCCATTAAGACTTTAAACATTCTTTTACTAGGCTTAATCTTTCAGCTGTTGCGATGATGAGGTAACACATTCAAAAATTTTATGCATCATACTGACCTAAGTATGTATTTGAAGTTGGTATTTATTTTATAGATCTCTGGTTGATGAATTGCTAACTTTGAGGCATAGTGGGACATAATACTCGATTTAACACCAAATGTAAACACACACATATCAGGTGTAAGAATGACTGTGTGGCTGAGAAGTTTGCTTCCCATCCACATGGTTCCACGTTCAGTCCCTCTTGGACAAGTGTTTTCTACTAAAGCCCTAGGTCAACCACAGACTTGTGACTGAATTTGGTAGGCAGAAACAGCAGCGTTGTTCACCAGAAAATGACCGAAAAACATGCTTATAAAGAAGAGTTGTTTGTTTCTTACTCCTTGTGTACAGATTCTGCCGGCACAAATAATACAATGTGTCTGTAAGTCATAACACCTGGACCTGGCCGGGGTGCATTGCTAGTATGTATTATGTGTGTGTGTGTGTGGCGCGTGCATATCCGTATACACACAAACACATTTATATATATATATATATATATATATATATATATATTTGAAAAAAATGAACATAGAAATGGCCTTCCTGATAATTTCACCACTTTAATAATGAGAGATTGATAAGTTTACAAAAGGTCAAACTTATAAACATCTAATTATTAAAGCGGAAAAATTACCAGAAAAGCCATTTCTATTCAGTTTTTCAAATATATCATCCTGTACCGATGATTTTCTATTTCTTATTCTATTACATGTATATAACAAAGTTATTTTATTGTACACGGTTAGAAATGTAGGAAAAATAGAAGTTGAAAATGCTATGAGAATAGTTGAAATATTTTTATTATATTTAAAGATTTAACCGGTTTCAGAAAGACGTGGCTTATGTCCCATTTTTATAGAGAGTTCATGGCAAAGCAAATTAGATAAAATATGCGATTTTTTGCGGAGGATGAAAGTGTTAACAAGAACAGGACAGTGAAAACAAGACAGTAAAAACAAAAGGTGAGGGCTGATGAGCCAAGACGATAGAAAAATTATTATGAATGCAAGGAGAAAGAGCCAAGAGAGGAGACAAGTGAGGCACGTCTTTTCTTTAGGAAGGAAATGGACAAAGATAGATCCGCTTTCGTCACGTGTCAGCCACGAGAGAGTCAAGGAGGAAGAGTGAGGGAGAGAGGGAACAGTGAAAGGGAGAGAGGGAACAGTGAAAGGGAGAGGAGAAGAATTGGGAAAGGGTGGGAGAGAAAAGCAGAAAGGATGAAGAACAAATGAGGGAGAGATATAGACAGAAAAGATAGTAGAGATAGAAATACTAGAGATAGAAGAAGAGTGCGCATCGTAGTTATTAAGACAAAACTTACTTGGAAAAGGATGCCTGGTGTTCGATTATATAATAATATAAATAATATATAAATGTATGCATATATACATATATA
>NC_068986.1:49190642-49197431 GCF_001194135.2 Octopus bimaculoides
CCTACATATATATGTATATATACATGCATATATGGGTTCAGGACATAAAAAAAAACGTTGAACACAGTGAGAAACGGAAACATAGAAAACGAACTCTTTTTTCGAACAACGAAAAAAACAAACAGAGAAACGAGACATGCAGCATAAAGAATATACCCCTTCTTCGGGGTATCCCTCATGGAATGGCTATATCGGGTTACAGGATTTTGGACTCATAGAAATTGTGAAGAAATTCCGCTTTTCTAAATATTGGGAATATTCTAAAATTTCGAAAACTACATTTCTGTCTTGGCCAAAAGGACATTTCTTAAGGGTGTCTCTAAGATAGAACCGGTCCATATCATTGCTTCTGGGGAACTTCTTGATTCTTGTCTTGATATTGCAGGTTTGGATGTCTATAGAATGGATTTCCTCTATAACTCTGTCAAATATCGTATCAGTATTAGTACTACAAATGTATTGTGGGATAATATCTTAATGTAAGAGAAAAGTTTCAAGAATGGAATTTTTTTAAAGTCTTGTATCAAATTTGTTACTCTTCATTTTTGAGCACATATATCTGTACAAATATATGTATGATATATTATGTCCACATCTTGACATGTGCATCAATCACTTTGCGGAGCAGAGCAGTTAAATACACCATTGATCTGAATGTTTTATATTTTTACCACGTTCAACAGTCTGACCATATTCGATCTCTGAATCAGTTGACAATCTTTCTCGACCAATATAGACCTTTAATTCGCTAACAAAGGTATTACAGACATATTTGTCTCTTTTTACTGATCCTAACACACAACACCTGAATTTTTGTAAAAGAAAAGACAGTGGATTTAGTAACAAAATAAACAAACTGTCTTTCTGGTATATACCCGTTGAAATATAAAATCACATATAATAATGTTCTGGTTTCAATTATAAGCGTTTCTGAGCCTTTCAATACCAGCAAATAAAAAGGCAAGGGCTTTAGCCAGGAGCAGTGGCAACAACAGGTATGTATGAATGACGAGGTGAATAGTTAGCAAAACATTTAATTGTCCATCGAGGAAACATGCAGTGAACTTTCAGCCAGGGCCCTTGGGTGCCTTTAGTGGGGCTCACTCTCTTGAACGCATTCGATGCATGATTCCGGCAGGTGTGTTGTCATTACATCCTCTGCACCATATCCTCTACTCCTCAAAATGCCAAAGACCAGAACTAAACCCTCTGGACAATTTTCCTTCCTCTTCGCTAATATCTACGAAATTCGTTCCAATTTAAATCCCAGTCGTCATTCCTTATTCACAAACAAATCACACATCCTATTCATATCTGAGGCACCATCTCTCAATCTCTATCTCCAAACCATCTCAGCTGACCAAATTTCATTATCTGTTCTAACTGTACTCCCTCTTCTCTCTTTCTCTGATATCAGCAATAATTACCATTAGCAACTCTGGACCAATGTTTCCATTCTCCAAACACCTATGCTCCCTATGTCCAGCATCTCTTCGACCTGCATTGATAACAAATATATTTCTTCACCCTTTCTACGAATCCATCGTCCTCAGTGACTACAGCATTCACGACGACTTATATATCTCTCATTTATCCTACACCGATGCCCACTGGGACAGAACCCAAGTGTTTTGCAGTTCCCAACTCATTTCATCAACTTGTTTCATCTCCTACACACATTCCAGATAGACGCACACCTACAACGTCATCCAACTACTGTTTCATCGCAACCACCAGCACAGTTCCCACACCAGACAATCGCCCTCCGCACCCGGTGAAATTTCTGGACAGCTAACTGTCTGGATCTCCGCCAGTTTTATGCTAAGTACTCCAGGCAGTACGTGCATTAAAATCCTGATCTTTCAGAAACAATTCATGTTCCTCTATATCTTGCACACAATACACAACACAAAAACTTCAAGTGATTCATTTATACTCGAGTTGTTTTCGTTGCCCGTTTTCCACATAGCACACACTTCGCAAATATCTTTTGTTTGCATCCTCCTCGATCATGCCAGTCCTATCAACTTACATGCATACATACAAAGTACGAAAATGCCGTCGATCACTTCAAAGGAGCATAGCCACCGGCCCTGACGATGTCCTTAATATAACCCTGAAACATTGTACTCCAAGAGCTCTAGCTAGTTCATATACGCACCGAACTCTTCAATTTATCCCTCATTACAGAGATATACACTGATATTTGGAAATCCGCTACAGTGAGTCCTACTCTCAAGAAAGGTAACTTCTCTAATTTGAACAACTGTCGCCCTGATGCACTCACCTCTAATATATTTAAGGTAATGAAGAAGCCATTAACAACAACGTCCTCCAAAACCTTGTATTAGTCTATCCTCCTCAAAAACCACAAGTGTATTTTCTGCAAAGCTAGATCCACTGATGGTCTCCATCCCTGTCAGTGAACTCTTTACTTTGGAAGGTTTTGATGAAAGTAAATTTGCCGTCCTCGACATTAACTCAACTTTCGACCTTTTTGGCAAATAAATTTCCTATAGAAATTTGCTAACTTTGGGCTCCCCTAACCTCTCGTTTCTTGGATTGTACTATAGCTGTTCCACGTTCCATCAACTCGGACGTGCTTCGGGTTTCGGTTTGTCCTCCACTCTACTCTTTCTATAATATCAATGATTTACTGCCACATTCACCAATACCCACTCCTACGAGATGATATCCCCACTAAAATTCATCACCAAAGCATTATACACGTCAAATCTGGCACAGACTTTCGGAACAAAGGCCTCAAAAACAAACTCCAATGGAGACACGCCAATCTTATCTCTTTGACTAGCAAAAGGAAAAAAAATACAACCATAACTCATATTAAAAAAAACATGATTTGTACGGCACATCTAGTCATGAGATATTAGATTACTTAAAAGCAATCCATTTTGGGGATTACACTAAACCTCAAAACATCCTTCTGTGATAGCGTATCCTAAACATAGCTAGGTCCACATCTCAGTGATTGGCTCTTCTTCAGGTTCAGAAGATTCAGCGCCTCTGGCAATTGATACTTTGCAAAGCTCAGGTTATGTCCCAAAAATGAGTATTGCTCACATATTTCCGACTTTGCTGCTATTATTGCTGGACACACAGACCCACTAAACTACATCCAGAAAAGGGACATTCGACCGATTGTAATTAAATTATCGACACTTCCGTCCTTTTGGCCTACAGGTGCAATGTCTCTTGTCTATATCTTTTCCATCACTACTGTAATAGCCTCAGCACCAGATATCAGGCTAGGCTCGTGTTACCACCTTTCAATCATTCATGTCTCTCCTCCCTCTTGTCAATTTTGTACGTTCAACCACCAGACACAGCAAACGAAAGAAATAATTCTTAAATGTTCCTAAATACACAGACACGCTCAAACACACACACACGATGTACCTCATATTTAGGTCCATGCTGTTTGTTTAATTTACACACACGTAAATATATATACATATATATTGCATATATATGCATATATACATACATGTGTGTGTGTGAGTGTGTATACTCGTGTGTGTGTACATCTATGTATGTGTGTATGTCTTGTATTTGTGTTTCTTTGGACCAGTACTTGACATTCGGTATTGGTTTGTTAACGTCCCAAGTTAGCGCTTTGTCAAAAGGAGAAAGATAGGCTTGAAAAGGGAAGAGGTAGTGCGGTCCATTCGTTCGACTAAAAAGGTTCCAAATGCACACAAACACACACACACACACACATATGTATGTATATGTGCGTGTATATATATATATATATATATATATATATATATATATATATATATATGCATACATGCGCGCTAATACATACACACTCACAAGCAAACGCACGCACACAGAGTTATGTGTGTTTGTTTGAGTGAGTGAGTGTGTGTGTGTGTGTGTGTGTACATACACACACACAGGGAGACGCGCGCACACACACACACACACACACACACACACACATAATCATATAGATTCATTTATATTTGCACAGAAACAAGCAGTCGGTCACATCACCGCTACAAATACATGCATGTACATGCACGAATTTAATCGTATACAGAGCAAAAAGAAAAAAAAAATGCACAACAGTCTTCCGCGCATGTGCAAAGATAAATAAGCAAAGGGGAGCTATGCTTCAAGCTGCGACCCGGTTTCGTTTTCCTGACTGTGGATTAACGACATGGTTAATTAAGAAATTATAATCACAAGGCATATATGGAAATGTGAAAATACGTAACACATTCCAGAAGCTTAATACGCACACACACATATATATAGATACATGACATACATATATACGTACATACATTCATACATGCATATACTACATGCATACATATATACATATATGCATGCTTACATACATATATACACACACATAAATACATACATTACATACATACATGCATATATACATGCATACATACACGTATAAGACCAACATATACAAGTATACGATGACAAAATAATATACATACACGCATACTCACAGACACATATAAATATACATACATACACATATACATGCATTCGCGTACGCATATAAATGCATGAATAAATACATAGATGTATGCGCACATGCATTCGTACATGTACATGCCAGCATATACATGCACTTACATACACAAATACATGCATACATACATACATACATACATACATACATACATACATGCATATACTACCTACTTTATATCTAAATTACACGAATTATTCCGCGATGTCGGACACAAAACAACCCTTCACCCAAATGCTCATATACATACTCACGCATATATGTATATATGTATCTATGTTTCAATGTTTGTAAGTATGGATGTGCATGCGTATAAATATATATGCATATATATATATTGCGCGCGCGTGTGTGTGTGTGTGTGCGTGTGGTTGAAGCTTTGGCTGTGTGGTAAGATGTTTGCTTCCTAAGCACATACCTTTGGGTTCAGTCCTAGTGCGTGGCAACTTCGGCAGTGGTCGATCAAAGTCTTTTAAGTGAATTCGGTAGATAGAAGCTGAAAGCTGCCGTATAGATAGATAGACAGACAGACAGACAGACAGACAGACAGACAGATAGATAGACAGATAGATATTGTTTGCGCGCGCGCGTGTAGTCCGCCACCACTTTGCAACCGATGTTAGTGCATTTACGTTCTCGTAACGTACTGGGTCGGTAAAAGAGATCTATAGAATAAGTATGAGGCTTTGTAAGATATATGTAGTGTGGTCCACCCGTTCGACTGAAAATTCTACAAGGCGCTGCTGCTAATCGCAGATCGATAACAGTATGATTTGAACGTTCGACAATAAGGAAGAATCAAGTGTGGTTTTTAGGACTCTTCTATTTATGTTTCTGAGTTCAATTCCTGCATATGTCCACTTACTTTATTTTCATCCTTACGATGTCGCTAATATTTCTACTAGAGAAGGCGGTGAAAAGACAGAATTGTTAGCATAGCGGCATTTCGTCAGTCTTTACGATCTGAGTTCAAATTCCGCCAATGTCGACTTTGCCTTTCATCCTTACGGGGTCAATAAATTAAGTACCAGTTCAGCAATGGGTTCAATGTAATGGACTAGTCGCCTCCCCATTATTTTCAGGCCTTGTGCCTTTAGTAGAAAGGATTATTTTTATTGTGAGCTGGCAGAAACGTTCTGAGTTCAAATTCCGCCGATGTCGACTTTGCCTTTCATCCTTTCGAAGTGGATGAAATAAGTACCAGTTAAACACTGGGGTTGATGTAATTGACTAACTTCCTCCCCCAGATTTCTTTTCATTTCTACAGCTGAGTGAACTGCAGCAACGTGAAATAAAATGTCTTGCTCAAGAACACAACACAGCACACATCCCGGCCCTGGATTCGAAACCACTACTCCATGGTTGTGAGTCCGGCACTCTAATCACTGAGACATGTGCCTTCACTACATGATAGATAGATAGAGAGATAGATACAAAGATAGATAGATAGATAGATAGATAGATAGATAGATAGATAGATAGATAAATAGATGATCGGCTTCTTTCAGTCTGGAACTACCATATCAACTCACAATCGGCCCGGAGCTCTCGTGGAAGAAATTTGCCCAAAGTGACGCGCAGTGAAACTGAACTCGGAATCATGTGATTGGGAAGCAAAATTCTAGCCACACAGCCACGTCTGCTTAAATGTATGCATGTACGTATGTATGTATGTATGGATGGATGGATGGATGGATGGATGTTTGTATATATGCATGTATGTATGTCTGCATGCATGTATATATGTGTGTATATGTATGTATATATGTATGCGTATGTATGTATGCATGTATGTATGGTATACTGCTGGATAAACTATCTGTAATTTTAAATGCAAGCATTGTCTTATATTGATTTGGGTAGGGAATTACGTTAAGGAATGTTACACGTTTATGCGAGATACTCAGCCACTTATGCGTTAGTCTAAGGAGTAATAAGTTCAAGGGCTCGATAGAAGTTCTATTATTTTTATTGACACGTCAGACGATGCAAACCAAATTACAGCTACACTCACACAAAGACACACACACACACACACACACACACACACAAACACAAACATGCACACGCACCCATGCGCGCACACACACACACACACACACAGACAAATATACTCACACAAGCACGAACCTACTTAAACACACACACACACGCACACGCATACACACACACACACATACAAACACACACACACACAAACACATACACACAAATACACACACAAACACAGAGGAAATTACAATTACCTTGATAAATTTCGAATACAA
>NC_068986.1:49198751-49200589 GCF_001194135.2 Octopus bimaculoides
ATTATTTCTGTTCTAGTCGCAATCTCTCTTCAGGGCAAAATCCTGGCTCTTGCATCTTTTATTTTTCATCTGTTTCGGTCACTGAACTTTTGAGTGTGATACATGGCACATATATCTATCGGGAACCTCTGTCGAACCACTAAGTTACGGGGATATAATTTCTAAAATTCCAGTACTAGTAGTCAAACGGTGGGATGAACAAACACAAAAGAACGACACACACACACACATACATATATGGAGGCGCAATGGCCCAGTGGTTAGGGCAGCAGAGTCGCGGTCGTAGGATCGCGGTTTCGATTCCCAGACTGGGCGTTGCGAGTGTTTATTGAGAGAAAACACCTAAAGCTCCACGAGGCTCTGGCAAGGGGTGGTAGCGAACCCTGCTGAGCTCTTTCACCACTACTTTCTCTCAGTGTTTCTTCCTGTTTCTGTTGTACCTGTAATTCAAAGGGCCAGCCTTGTCACACACTGTGCCACATTGAATATCCCCGATCACTACGTTAAGGGTACACGTGTCTGTGGAGTGCTCAGCCACTTGCACGTTAATTTCACGAGCAGGCTGTTCCGTTGATCGGATCAACTGGAACCCACGTCATCGTAACCGACAGAGTGCCACGATATATATATATATATAAGTTATGAGGGAAAGTAGTGTCAATTAGACCCAGAGGTTTCAGGTAATGCTGAGTAAGTGCTGTGGATAGACCATAGTTAAGCTCCAGGTTCGGTGATTATGCGAATAAGGGGTCCAACGTAGGTCATATATCAGTATGTGAATATAAGGATTTCGTAATGTGATAAAAAAAACCAAGGCTGTGAATAATATAGAACATTTATATATAGAAGGTCGCACAGTCTTGGTGTTAGAGTGGGGGCAGCTGATGAAGGAGATGTTCTCTATATGGTCTGTGTGTTTTCTGTACTCGTTTATCATTTTGTCTACGCTTTGTTTGCAATGTCCTGTACCCAGATATGCATCTATATATACAGGTAGATGTAAGTATGTACATACATGTACGTATATATGCATATACTCATTTATTATTTGTATTATATATATATATATATATATATGTACGACTAAAAACTACACAGTTCCATTTTACCAAATTCACTCAGAAGATATTGGTTGGTCTGAGCGGAAAAGATATTTGTCTAAGGTGCCGTAGAGTGGGGATGGACTCTAAATCACTGGTTGACAACGCAATTTTTTTCCCCCCTTTCTTTTCTAAATATCTTCCCCTTGTTACTGAAATGCTACATTGATAACTAGTCGCCTATTATTATTAAACAGGTCCTGAACACAACCCTTCCCACTACGTAGAGGTGTAGTCAGTTGTCGGAAGCAGGAGTTGAACTCAGAGCGCTGACGACCGAAGTAACTACCGCAAAATTTCTTTTGTAAGCCAACGCTCTATCGACTCCGCCACTTTGCTGCTGTATTGAATAACGCACACGCACAGACACACATACAAGCATACACATATACATTACACATGCATATACACATTCACCCCCTTCTTCCAACACACACACACTCACACACGTATACGCATACACGCACACATACACACATTCACAAACACGCAAACACATTCGCACATTCACGCACGCTCACACATGCACGACGCACAAGCGTGCACACAAGCATGCACATACACGTCCGCGCACGCATACATACATACATACACAAACACACGTCTACACATACGCACAAATATATATACGTAAACATACACGTCTACACACACACACACACTCACACACTCTCTCTCTCTCTCACACACACACACGCATACGCACGCACACACACACACACACACACACACACACAC
>NC_068986.1:49200663-49201427 GCF_001194135.2 Octopus bimaculoides
CTCTCTCTCTCTCTCACACACACACACGCATACGCACGCACGCACACACACACACACACACACACACACACGTACACACACACGCTGCTGTGCTGCTACTGCACTCTATGCAAAAGATTTAAGAGAGCAACTTCCAGACGGGCGTCACACCTACTAGAAATAGCAGTCAAATCTTCCTTAAATTACTTATTATCGTCATAAAAACAAAAGCGGGACGTGCGGAAGATGTAGTTTCAGATATACAGTGAATGAAAAGAGAAAAAGAAAAAAAACAAATAGAAGAGTCAAACATGGAACGCTATTAATCAGGGTTGATCCTGGATTTAACTACAATAAAAAGAACGACACACAACGCACACAACACAATATACACACACATAATACACACGCACACCCACATACACACACACACTCACTTTCAAATAACTGAGATATACACGTTACTGAGCAGACTACATATATTAACAATATTTACTTACAAAAACAGCAAAAACATCGACTAATAATATAAATGACACTAACATACGACCATGCACGTGCATTTTATCTCTCTATCTCTCTATCTCTCTAGACATGTGTATATACGCACCATATATTCTTTACTACTCTAGCCATAAGGACCGCAATTCTGGAGGAGGGGGGACAGTCGATTAGTTTGACCTCAGTATTCAACTGGTACTTAATTTATCGACCCGAAAGGATGAAAGGTAAAGTCGACCTCGGCAGAATTTGAACTCAGAACATAAGGATACACACCATATATT
>NC_068986.1:49201979-49203473 GCF_001194135.2 Octopus bimaculoides
CTACTTTGCGCGTGTACATACGCAAATGTGAGCGCGCGCACGTACACACACACACACACACACACAAACACACACACACACACACACACGCACACACACGCACACACATGCACACGCACCCACACGCACACACACAAGCACACACAAACAGATTGTCGGAAGCAGAAGTGTGTGTATATTTATATGATTCAAACACATGAGTAGATGTGTCTAGGTATATAAATATATTTATATACAAATGTGCGTGTGTGTGCCTGTATGTATGTATATATGTATATATGTATATATAGACCTGTGCATGTGTGTGGTTTCATATGTGTGTGTGTGCATGTGTACCTATCTTTGTACCTGTCTATTGATATATCGCTCTATTAATCTGTCCACATACCCGCCTACACCTGCTTCCGTACTCTCCGCCTTATAAGCCACCAAGCAGGCTCAGTGTGGTCGCTAAATCCACTAGAAATAGCAGCAAAAGCCATTAAGTCACACCCTGATAGCATTAGCGTAGCTGGAGGTGGGACTCAAGGAGGCGGTTCCCCACCCTCCAGCATGACGGTTTGACAGAGGCGGCACTTTTAAGGTCTGCTCTACTGCTGTATAACCCTATGTTGGCTCGGGTGCCGGAGAATGAGAGGCACATTAAAAGGTCTCGAGTGGCCCTGACTTTAGTTACATCACTTCCTGAGCGGTCCTCGGCGCACTTTAAGATAAAGATGGGTTGTCATAAATTGAAATGCTTTTGGACAGAACTGACCTGGTGTTGAACAGCAGTAACGGAGACTAACTACAAAGTGAGGGCAGGTGTCGACCACAAGAAATAGCAGTCGAATCTCCTTCAAGTCACGCCCTTTCGTCATACTTCTTATGGTAGGCTTTTTAGAGAATGTTATTCTGAATAAACTCAAAACGGCAGAAAGGTCACGGTTGGAACGTTATTTCGCACACATGTCATCCGTATCAAGACTGACTGGTGGCGAAACACCAAAGGAAACTACAACTACTACTAGTACTTCTACTGCTGCTGCAACTACTACTACGACTACTACTACTACTACTACTACTACTACTACTACTACTACTACCACCACCACCACCACTACTATTACTACTACTACAATCACGATGGCGACGACGACGACGACGACCACTACTACCACCACCACCACCACTGCAAAAACTACCAACACCGTCACTAGAAATGCAGCTACCACAAGCACCATCACCACCCCCACTACTACTATCAGTTATCTACTTCGACAGTTACCTATTACATCTACTACTACTACTATTAATACTACTATTAATTTAGTTTAAACCAACCCAATTATGTTTGTGAGCGAATGACGTGGGAGCGGCATTTAAATTCAATGTTTGTGAACATTATTATGTCTGTATATTATATATGCTAACATACATATACATATACATATGCATACATACATATATATATATATATATATATATATATATATATATATATATATATATATA
>NC_068986.1:49204009-49204675 GCF_001194135.2 Octopus bimaculoides
TGTGTGTGTGTGTGTGTGTGTGTGTGTGTGTGTGTGTGTGTGTATTTGTGTCTTGTCAGTGTGTATGTATGTATAGGACTTACTACTTATTAAATACATAAGTGACTCAAGAGTCTCGAATTTCGTGCTGTAACAGGAAACTCCTGAACAAAGAACGACAAATTTGGGCAGCAAATATTAACAAAGACTCTTGGTGTTTAAGGAGATGGTAATTTTACATCAAAATAGAATATTTAAGCCGGTCAAAATGCTTATACGTTGAGCATATTTGGAAAAGAAATTCTGTAGCACGAGAAACTGAACAGTGAAGGGACAAAACTGATAATAAACCTCTGTCTAAGATTTACCAATACTAATTATAGTAATATTTATTCAATTATTTAGTTGGTATGAAAAATTAATCCTAAGAATCGCCCTTTTAGGATCTTGGATCATATATGTAGCTAGTCATTAACAGATTGCGGCAATACGTATACGCTGGTGCATGTGTGAGTGTATGTATATATATATATATTTATATGTTTATTGGATAGATAGATAGATAGATACAGACATACATACATGCATACATGCATACATAATTATACATATATACATATGCATATGTATATTGAACTCTACAATGCTTTAGCGAAATATATATACATATATATATATATATATAAA
>NC_068986.1:49207190-49209501 GCF_001194135.2 Octopus bimaculoides
ATGTATGTATATATATATAAATATATACATACTCACACACACACACACACGCACACACATATATTAATATATAATTGTTTATGTGTATATAGGTATGTGAGTGTGTATATACCTGAGTGTGTGTGTGTGTGCACGTGTGTCTGTGTGTGTGTGTGTGTGTGTGTGTGTGTGTGTTCACTCACTCTCACATTATAACATTGCGGCTCGGGCACACATACCATGCTCTCCCACACACGCTCTCTCTCTCTCTCTCTCTCTCTTCTTGCTCTCTTTCATTCTCTCTATCTACCTCCATCACTATCTCTATCTCGCTCTCTCTCTCCCATTATGTCCGCACGCACAATCGCATGAACACATACGCATGCAGAAATGTCAACGCACACTCACATACACGTAATTAGTATCAAATCTACATATACCAAATTAAACTTAATGCACCGTTAAATTCCTGAGAACTATACTTCATTCATACACATACACCTTACAGAAATACTCACAATTACACACAGGTGTATACACATAGAGACACGCACACAGAACATCGTAATAATAAAACACATATAAATACACACACACTCAAAGCCATGTGAGAATCACGGATACATATATTCATATGTGCATACATACATACATAGAAGCATACACACACACTACCACATACGTACGTATGCATACACATGCATAAAATATACATACGTATAGACATACATATAAGCACACACAGATATATGTGTATATATATATATATATATATATGTATATATGATATATATGTATATATATATATATATAGATAGATAGATAGATAGATAGATAGATAGATAGATAGATAGATAGATAGATAAATAAATATATATATATATAATATATATATGTGTGTGTGTGTATGTATGTATGTATGTATACATAGATATACATACATACGCACATATATATATACACACACATAAATACGTACTTAAGTATTTATCTATCAATCCATCCATCTATACATACATACATGCATACATACATACATACATACATATATACATACATATTTACGTACATCCATTACACTGTAAGCAGATAACACTACCCCAAACTACACTGAAATAAAACTGAGCCAGCCACGTAGCCCTGTTATGTTGCCCCATGTGCTACATATAGGAACCAAATCTTTCTCAAATCATATTTCACTCTCTTAAAAAAAAGGGAGAGACTATATGCGCAATTTCTACAACACACACACACACACACACACACATACACACATACATACACTCAGAGAAGCGTATACGCGTACAAAATCAATCCACCACACACTCTGGTATAAGTGGTGTACGCCACCACAAACAAGTACAATGTTAGTAAAACGCGCGGGCAGCACACCACACGCACGCGCACTGTTCCGCCGTGCACGTGCGTGCACACAAACACACGTACACATGCACGCGTATACTTAGTTCCGTACATTCCATCACTATACCACATATCTATGCACACGACTCGTTACTTTGTTATTTGTCAAGGTGGGTGTGTTACCAGTGTTTTAGTGGGCCGCCAGTTTCTTCAGAATTGAGAAGTAACAAGATAATAGGCCTTGCTATAATGTGTGTAAGTTTGCGCGTGTGTGTGTGTGTGTGCGTGTGTGTGTGTGTGTGTGTGTGTGTGTGTGTACATATGTGCATGTATATGTATGTATCTATGTATATACATGTATATATATAGATATAATTAAGGTAAGAAAATGGTGTATAATTAATTTATTAGTATCATAGTTTGAAGTCAAAATTTAGATACAAATAAATTTTAAACAGTGCAAAAGTAACTCAGAAAACCTACATATGTTTCGATTCTGGTCCATTAGTAATGCATAGTTCGAAGCATTTGGATCAAATCCAACGTTAAGAACTGGTTATCATTTTAAACTATATGGGGCAGAATCTCTTCATTGATTTTTGTTTTTATAAAATGAAGGTTACATGTTTCTACAAGAGATTTACTTTAGTACTCTTTAAAACATATTTGCATTTAAATTTAAAATTCAAGCTTTGATACAAATAATTCACAACTTTCCATTTCCTTACTTTGTTAATAATACTTATTATAATAATCCCTAACATAGGATGGAGGATAATCCCTACTATGATGGAGGTTAAACCAGTGAAATTTTGGATTTATTAATCCTTAATGGGGACATGACATTCTTCAAATGTATATACATACATATATATATATATGTGTGTGTGTGTGTGTGTGTGTGTGTGTGTGTGTGTGTACATACATACATATACATCTCTTTTACTCTTTTACTTGTTTCAGTCATTTG
>NC_068986.1:49211205-49211855 GCF_001194135.2 Octopus bimaculoides
TGTGTGTGTGTGTGTGTATGTATGTATATATGATACCCAGCTTATATCCCCGTAAACCACAGGTTTTGTAAAAGAGACCGATAGAATAAGTACTAGGCTTACAAAGAATAAGTTTTGGGGTAGATTTGTTCGACTAAAGGTATTGCTCAAGCATGGCCGCAGTCAAATGACTAAAACAAGTAAAAGAATATAATACTACATATATGTATGTATACGCACACGCATATATATGCTGATATGTGTGTGTGTGCGTATGTGTGCGGAGGTAGAGAGAGTGAGTTTGTGCGTTTGGCCGCAATCCAATGATTGAAGAAATTAACAGGTACAACATATATGCGCAAGGCTACAAGTTTTTGGCTCCGGTATGCATGTCCGGTTCAGAAGCTTGCTTTGCAAGGACCTGCTTCGGGTTCAGCCTTACTGCGTAGCACACTGGGCTTTCTACTAAAGCCCTGTGTCAACTCAATGCCACGTGAGAGAATTTATTATACGTAAACTGTGCGGAAGCCCGTTGAGTATATATTTATGTCAATATATAGAGAGAGATAGAGAGATAGAGAGAGGGAGCGAGAGCGATTTATACACATATACACACACACACACACACACACACACACACACACACACACACACACACATATATACACATA
>NC_068986.1:49213637-49215920 GCF_001194135.2 Octopus bimaculoides
AACAACAACAACAACAACCCAACTTAATCAGAATGAGTTTAAAGGTCTATAGAATTATAACGGAAGAAGCCTTACACACATGCACGCACGCGCACACACGCACACACACACATTTATATATATATGTTGGTGATGTTATATGTATTTATAAACATTCGAAAGAACCGGAAAAGTATATACCTCTAAATAGATGTGTACTGTGCTCTGTGTGTGTGTGCTGTGTGTGTGTGTGTGTGTGTGTGTGTGTGTGTGTGTGTGTGTGTGTGTGTTAGCGCGTGCGTATCTGCGCACGTTAGTGTGTGTATGTACTAAATGCGTCTGCTCATAGCGGAGCGTACACGTTTTGGGAAATTCGAAGCGGAACAAGGAACCCAATGATTAGAGAACCATTACATTACATATTGTAGATATTTCAATAAAAAGAAAGAAGAAAGTACAATATTTGTGTTAAAAATAATACTAAAAATAGATAAAAACTGATCATAGCTGGAATCTACTCAATCAAACCTGACCTTGGTCTAGGCAGTGCAGCATCAACAAGAACGCGCTCTGGCATATATTTAAAAAGCTGCTACGTGTCTTTGGCACCGCAGCAGAACAAGACCCATTTATAAATATGCAGTGATAGTCATTTACACACTACGACAGAAATCGAACGCACTTGCTTTACTCCTAAGATAAGGAGGTCAAGTCTCCCTCAAAGCCTACACTATCATCATACGGGTCAACTGCATATATTCGATAGTAAATATAGTACCAGTTACAGATATCCTTCACATTACGAAAGCCTTCTTTGAAAGCTTGTTGTAACGCGAAACCTACCTTGCCACCGGTTTCAATGATCTTTGAAATGTATGGGAAGATGCACTTCGCTTTATGGAAGTCCTCACTGCAGTAAGATTTTCGTGAACATAACTTTTTCGTAAAGCGATGGATGAATTCATGACCGAAGCAAAAGACTGAGATTTTAGTGACTGGGAGGTCTTTGGAAAGAATATCAACCGGATCATGACTGACCGAATGCTAAACTACAATAGTACTAGTAATATATAGTGGCACTCCGTCGGTTACGACGAGGGTACCAGTTGAGCCGATCAACGAAACAGCCTGCTCGCGAAATCAACGTGCAAGTGGCTGAACACTCCACAGACACGTGTACCCTTATCGTAGTTCTCGGGGAGATTCAGCGTGACACAGTGTGACAAGGCTGACCCTTTGAATTACAGACACAATAGAAACAGGAAGTAAGAGTGAGAGAAAGTTGTGGTGAAAGAGTACAGCAGGGTTCGTCACCATCCCCTGCCGGAGCCTCATGGAGATTTAGGTGTTTTCGCTCAATAAACACTCACAACGCCCGGTGTGGGAATCGAAACCGCGATCCTACGACTGTGAGTCCGCTACCCTAACCACTGGGCCATCGTGCCTCCACAATAGTAATATAGAAGGCGCGAGATAGCAGAAACGTTAGCACGCCGGACGAAATGCTTAGCGGTATTTCGTCTGCCGCTACGTTCTGAGTTCAAATTCCGCCGATGTCGACTTTGCTTTTTCTCCTTTCGGAGTCAACAAAATGGGTACCGATTAAGTACTGGGTCGATGTAATCGACTAATCTCTGCCCCCGAAATTACTGGCCTTCTACAAAAACTTCAAACAAATATCAGCCAGCAGCATAGTACTACGGATTGCAAAATTGACAGAGCATCATACAAAATAATTTCTTTTATTTGATTATACACTTTTGCATCCTGGGTTCAAACCCAATCCAGTCTTTCTTCAACGGGTCGATAAAATAAAGCATTAACGAAGTACTCTAGTCAGAAAAAAGTACAGCCAATTCTCGCTAATTGTTTTAGATACCTATTCTTTTACCTATAACCTGTTATAGCCATTCGACCGCGAACATGGTGGGACACAGCCTTCAAAGGTTTAGACGAACAACTTGCCCCAAAATTTCATTTTAAAATCTGGTTCGTACTATGTTTGTCATTCATTTCAAGCCGCTAGTTTGGGCCGATATAAATAAGCCAACATCAGCAGTCAAAAGATGATTGAGGAAAAGACACAAAGACATATATACATATATATATATATGAGAAGCTTCTTTCAGTTTCCGTCTACCAAATCCACTCACAAGGTTTTGGTTGGCTCGAGGCTACAGTACAAGGCACTTGCCCAAGGTGCCATGCAGTGCGATTCAACCCTGGAACCATGTGGTTGCTAAGCAAGCTACTTACCACAATCCACTCCTGCGCCTATATATATATATATATATATATATATAT
>NC_068986.1:49216358-49217600 GCF_001194135.2 Octopus bimaculoides
CATAGATAACTAGAATACCAACAAACATACCTGCATGGATACACATACACATATACATGCACACATATATACATGCATTCATGCATACGTACAGCCCTAAAATGCATAAACATGCATTACAACACCAACAAAAAAATACGCACATGCACATACATAATACATCAACATACATACACACACATACACACATACACACACGCACGCATATATACACATGCATACAAAACCAACACACACACACATTAGTGTAATACTAACAAGCACACACGTATGCCTAAATACAGCACCAACACACACACACACACTGATGCATTACTACCAACAAACATACACACACGCAAACATAATCACTGCAGTATCATACATATAAGCATAAACACGCACAGACACACACACACAAAACACACGTACAACACACACATATTACTATAGTACAATAAACACACACACACACACACACACACACACACATAACCAGAGCATCAACATGCACTCACACAAACACACAAATTCATACACGCACACACATACACACGCATGCACACCCGCATTATTATACCGCACACACAGACACAGCAACCATTCCGCATATTCGATTCAGCCATAGAGCCTCTATGTGGTTGCTAGAAATAGCAGCCAAATCTCCGTTAGATGATATCTCAGTTGCATGAATATTGAGCATGATGTAGAATTTAGTTGTAAATATATAGAAATAGTTGGAATGGATGATCAGGTATGGAATGTCTTTGATCAGATCGAGACCGACCTCCTGTTAATCAAGAACAACCGAAATGAGATAAACAGACTAACCTACCTGCATACAAACACACTTACATACATACATACATACATGCATACATACATACATGCATACATACATACATACATACGTACATGCATATGTGCATATATGCTTACATAAGCATAAACCTACATGCATATATGCATACATATGTACTTACATATATAAGTACATGCATATATATATATATATACCAGGCTTACAGAGAATTACTCCTGCGGTCGATTTCTTCGACTAAAATGTGGTGCTCCAGCATGGCCGCAGTCATGAATAAAAGAAAGTAAGGAATATACGTTTATACATATATATACACACACAGTTACATACACGTATGCATACATGCAGACATATGAACATATACATAATAGACATATGGTTACATAGATATCTATTTACGCATACATCCCTATGTATATACATAAGTGTATATATATATATAT
>NC_068986.1:49218006-49218781 GCF_001194135.2 Octopus bimaculoides
GTGTATGTATATATATATATGAGGGTGCATATAAGTATATAATATATGTATACATACACATATACATATATATACATTTTTATATGTGTATACTCTCTTTTTACTCTTTTACTTGTTTCAGTCATTTAGTCGAGCAAATCGACCCCAGGACTCAATCTTTGTAAGCCTAGTACTTATTCTATCGGATCTTTTGCCGAACCGCCAAGTCACGGGAACGTAAACAAACCACCATCGGTTGTCTAGCGATGTTGGGTGGACAAACACATACACACAAATATATACATACACATACATATATACACATATATACGACGGCTTCTTTCAGTTTCCGTCTACCAAATCCACTCACAAGGCTTTGGTCAGTCCGACGCTATAGTAGAAAACACTTGACCAAGTTGCCACATAGTGGGACTGAACCCGGAACCATGTGATTCGTAAGCAAGCTACTTACCACGCAGCCACTCCTGCGCCTATATATATACACTCCTGTATATATACACGCACATCCACACACATACACACACACGCACACACACCCACATACACACACACACACTTTTCACCAACACTACACACTCACACAGACTCGCATACAATCATACACACATGGGCATAAACAACACACGCATATACAATAGCAAACGCACGCACACACACGTACACAGCAACGCACATACACACAACATACACATACACACAAACACACACGCACGCACAGAAAACATACACATACACACACGCGCACATACAAAATACACACACACACGTACACGTA
>NC_068986.1:49219143-49220556 GCF_001194135.2 Octopus bimaculoides
ATACGCACAGATATTCATCTACCTTTTTCACTCTCCTATCTTAGAAAGAACTTTTCCCCCACCACCTCCTCTTCCGGTCTTTTCATAATGTAACGTCGTGGGCATCGGTACCATTTTCCTCTTTCTCCGTTCTTCCATTCTCCGAACTTTCCATCTTTCCGACGAAGGGCCACGCCCGAAACGTCATACACTCTCTCTTTCCTTTCCTGAGCGTCCAATAATACTATCCATATCACGTCCTCACTTTGTTGTTTTTTTGTTTTTTTGTTATTGTTTTTTTTAACTATATATATATGTGTGTGTGTGTGTGTGTGTGTGTGTGTGTGTGTGTGTGTGTGTGTACATATATATAGATAGATACATATATACATACACACACATATATATACATACATGCATACGCACACATACGTACATACACCATACCTATGCCGAACACATGAAGAACACATGTAGTACAACATACACAACCACTCTATATTCGTTACACATATGCGACATATCACACTACACCCACAGACACACAAACATGCATGCAGACAAAGAGACGCATGCGCACAGATACACATGCATAAATACACATTCATGCCCGAACAGATATCCAGCCCGTCATGTAGGCACGCACAAACACATACATGTTCTACATTAAACATGATGCCATGTAATATTGAGTTAATGGCGTTGGGATCAGCTCCAGCATCGCTTCGTTTATTAATAATTGTAGTTTTCCTACAATTTACCGTCTTAAAAATAATCAAAATCATATACGGTAATGTAGTCGATGATATATAAAAAATATATGAGATGGTTTGTCATGGCAGGGTTGTCTTTGAGAGAGAGTGGCTGTGTAGTATGTAGTAAGAAGCTTGCTTCCCAACCTCATGTTTCCAGGTTCAGTCTCACCCACTGCGTGGCACTCTGGACAAGTGTCTTCTGCCATAGCATCGGGTTTACCAAAACCTTGTGAGTAGATATGGCAGAAGGAAACTGAAAGAATCACACACAAATCTATACATATATGTGTGTTTGTGTGTGGGTATATGTATGTGTGTTTATCCCCACCACCGCCTAACAACCTGTGATGGTGTGTTTACGTCCCCGTATTAGGCAAAAGAGCAAACGACATAAGTACCAGGTTCGATAAAAAAGAGAACTCGAGTCGATACATTCGGCAAAAAGTTCCTCAAGACGGTACCCCTGCATGTATATATGTATGTGTGTGCATATGTGTGTACGTTTGTGTGTGTATGTATGTATTTGTGTACGTATGTATGTATGTATGTATGTATGTATGTATGTATGTATTACAACGTCTTTGTCCTCTCAGGTTGTTTCATGTATCACTCCCTACATGAATGAATATATGTATGCATGTATGTATGTCTGTATGTGTGTATATGTATGTATGTTTGT
>NC_068986.1:49220923-49221784 GCF_001194135.2 Octopus bimaculoides
GTACGTATGTATATATGTATGTACGTATGTATATATGTATGTACGTATGTATATATGTATGCATGTGTGTGCAAGTATCTATGTATTACAATATTTCTGTCCTCACAGGTTCTTTCATGCATCACTCCTAACATGTATGTGTGTGTATGTATGTGTGTATGTGTGTATATGTATGTATATGTGTATGTATGTATATATGTACGTATGTATGTGTGTGTATGTATGTATTACAATATTTTTGTTCTCACAGCTGATTCATGTACCACTTCCCACATGTATATGTACGTATGTATGTCTGTGTGTATGTATGTATTACAATATTTTTGTCCTCACAGGTGGTTCATGTCACTTCCCACATGTATGTGTATGTATGTGTGTATGTGTGCGTATATGTGTACATATAGCTAATATGCGTGTATTGACTGCGAGACAGACAGCAATGTTTACATATTTCTGAGTGTTCAACAGTTTATATGAAACTGTTTACTACTTTGCATACATTTGCATTCATATGTAGAAAGTATTAGCATTCGTATGCATTTGTAAAACGTTTCTGTTTCAATTTCTCTATTTCTCTACATCTACCTACCAAATACAAATGTGCGTGTGTGACTGTGTTTGTGCGCGCGCGCGTCTGTTTGACTGTGTGTGTTTGTTCCCGTGTGTATATATCAAAGATATATTTATATATTTATGTATATACGCACGCACACACTTTCTACCAGACAATTAGATATACGTATACATATAGTCTTTTACTTACGCTTGTTTCAGATACTTGCCCAAGGTCCCACGCACACAAGCACACAAACACACACACACACACACACATATATATATATATGTATGTATGTATATATA
>NC_068986.1:49222003-49223491 GCF_001194135.2 Octopus bimaculoides
ACACACACACACACACACACACACACACACATGTTACTTGTCTCAGTTAATAGACTGCAGTCACGCTGAAGCATTGCCTTCCAGACCTTTTAGTTGAATGTATCGAACCCAGTGCTTATTAATAAGGCCTGGTACTTATTTTATCGTTCTCTCTGCTGAACCGCTAATTCACGGGGACGAAAACACACAACTACCTGTTGTCAAGCCCTGGGTGGGGTGTACAATGACAGACACAAATACACACACATAGATACATGTGTATGCGTGTGCGCGCGCCTGTATATATATATATATATATATATATATATAGGGTATGGTAGATGAGTTCAGCAAAAATTTAGATTCAGGTGAATATGGTACTTAAGTTGAGGCACCAGCATTTAGTTCGTTATTATCCATACAATTTCAAAGTAAGGTGATTAAAATCAAAATAAGCAACAAGGATATCCAGAGGTAATGAAGTATGATCGTTTCATGCAACTCTATTTAATTGGACAATGTAATCATTACATCAATTTAAAATGCAGTGCAATCTTCAGCTGCACAAAGATACAGAATTTAATTAAATTAGAACAGATGGACACGTTAGTATAATAATACCTAAAATCTCCAAGAAGTTAAGGAGACAGACAGAGAACATCTTGCTTTAGCCATTCATGGAACCTAATAAATAAAATGTCAAAGGGGACTCTGCCTGTCACTGATTTTATTTGTTTTTGGTTTTCTTTTAGTATATATTTATAGACATATCAAACCTTGTATATCTAAAGCTTAAGAGAATAAAGGGCATTATCTGTTAGGGGTAGGGGTGAGAGAGCAGACAGAAATCATGGTTGGTATAGTCATAAGCTCATGAGGTTTGGTAAAAGAAAACGTAAAATAAGATGTTGGCTGACAACTAAGGGGGTCGCCCACTAGCAGACCATTGATAATGAAACAGGAGAAGTTTTATCATGTAGTACTTTAGTTAAAAGTTTTAAGACAATCTTGCTATACTGTATACAAACAAAGTTTATGGCTATTCACGGGGTTATTAATAAGAATATATTAACAAAAGGATAGAAATTTATGGATACTTTTGAGTATATACCAAACTTATACCACAATAGACGAAGGAAAAGAAAAGAAAATTATTCTGAATTAGTTTATATTTATATATACAGCACACTTAAAAACTAACTCATCATATGGTATCTGTGAATATTGATTAATCGGTATATACTGATATTAATAAAGGAGTATTGAGTTAAAAGAACATTCTAATTATATATTTATAAAATTATATTCTAAGGAGTTTTTTTATTTATTTATGTAGTATATGTTAATATATTCTTATTGGGAAGCAAGTGTCTTACCACACAGCCACTCCAGCGCATATATATATACGTGTGTGTATGTGTATATATATGCATATTTATATATACAGCACACTTAAAAACTAACTCATCATATGGTATCTGTGAATATTGATTAATCGGTATATACTGA
>NC_068986.1:49223536-49226551 GCF_001194135.2 Octopus bimaculoides
TATATATATATGTATGTATGTATGTATGTATGTATATATGTACAAACTTTATCGACTCTAGATAAAATCTTCTCAACAGCACTGGGACAGTACATACGCATAGGCGCCAAACTAAAAACCAACAACACTGAAAGTTTCAGGTAATATGGAGCTGAATATTTACAGTATAAAATTACTAGAAGACTGTTAAAGGTACTCTATGTGTGACCGGAAATGACTTTTTAATGCAGATGATTTAAAAATGCTTGATTTGATTTCGCTGTAAAAACAGATGGAAATTGTTGACAATTCATGTGTCTTGTCAACTCAGATTTACTCCTACAGATCTTAACGCAAACAAAGCAAGATAATTCACTATACTGTAGCTGTGAAAAATCAGTAAGAGGCCTAAATGAGTGATTCAGCTTATGACTAACTACACCAACTTGAGAGAGACAAATATACAGGAGGAGGATTATGGGCCACAAGCAAACCCTTTCTTGAATGCATTTTTCTGCTTGTTATTTTCTAACAAAGTAACACCATCTCGGATTTTACTCCTTCATTTTGGCCGCTCTATTGCATTACTCTCCCAGTTTGTATACATCGCATTGAAACTCTTTAGAGAGCTACTTATTAAATATTTCAAACGCAATTTTTGTTTGCATTGAAACCTCTTTGCTCCTTTTATCTGACCATATAACAGTTGCTTGAGCATGTGTTGATAAGATTCCCTTATCAGAAGGCCAGTCCAGCAAAGTCTGTGTCGATGAATTTCAGATTCAATACCGTCTACACTAGCACACGCAGAATCTGATACTTAGTGCACCCATTTGAATTTCACTACAGAGCGCAAACATCACTGATGAAATAGCTTTAATAATTTGAGGTGTTTCTTATATACTATCCATGTTTGACATGAGTAAAGAAGAGATGAAAGCACCCAAGCACTGTATTCTGCAGCCTTTGTGTTTTTGGAAATGTCTCTATTAGACCAAACTCGCCCTTCAAGATTCTTGAAAGCCTAAGATACTTTTTGAAAACGATTCCTTATTTCATCTAAAGAACAAACACAATTCAGCACAGTTCTAAGATATGTAAATTTATCCACATCATTTAGTTTTGTGTTTTGAAGAAAAATATCAGGTCTATAATGAGTTAAAAGCTGGTTGAAACATAACAACGGTTTTATCTACAATTATTGTTAGCCCAAAGGCCATACAGGATTCATCAAGTTTAAGCATTAGGTGTTACATGTCCCTGATTGAATGATCAGCTCACAATCATCTGCATACAATAAATCTCTTATTAGAAAGCCAAACGTCTTTGTTTTTGCTGATAACTTCCCCAAATTAAATAATTTACCGGTGCTTCCTTAATGTATACATCTTCCCTGCGATCTGTGACTGCATTTACAAGTACAGCTTGTTAAATCAACAAACTAAATCTAGATTTTGTTCCCAACATTTTTCTTGCACCTGATGTTCAGAAAAGATCATATCCATAGTACCCCTATTTGATCTAAAACCATGTTGTAATTCTGGGAGAAGATTGAGTTAAATTTTATTGTGTAATCGTGCAAGAACATCACTAAATACTTTGCCGGCAGAAGATATAAGAGTGTGATTCCTCTTGAATGTCTACATTTATCTGGTGCTCCTTTTCTGTTATAAATGGGGATTACAACACCGCCATAACAAACTCTTAGTATTGTTCCAGATAGGCAGACAGACAGACAGACAGATAGACAAGCAGGCAGACAGACAGACACACAGACACATAGATAGATAGATAGATAGATAGATAGATAGATAGATAGATAGATAGATAGGTAGGTAGGTAGGTAGGTAGGTAGATAGATAGATAGATAGATAGATAGATAGATAGACAGACACACGCACATTTAAGTAAATCTAGTGGCCTTAATATCCAAACTGCTGATGACATCAGGTAGCCGAATACATTAAACAGGCTTCAAACGCCATGGTACAAGGTGCATTTCGAAATGTAAAATTACTCATACACACATGTACACACACACACACACACACACACACACACACACGCACACGCACACACATGCACACACACACAAACATGCATCAACTTATACAAAGGAGAAGGGATGCGACAGAGAAGCAGACAGAACGGACAGAAAGCAATGATACACACCTATCTAGTCGTACACTGAGAACGAGTATGTACTTCATAGAATGAAGTACATACTCATATAAAATACACAAACTATATCTCTTTAAACCCCTTGGTTACACACACAAATATGTTTCGGTTGATCGATCCATCGATTCATTAATGCAGATATCACTCAATCTGTGTATGAATAACACATTTAAGTATAAATATGTATTTATAAATAAGCACCTATGGATAGATATGCGTAATTATATAATTATGTGTATGTTTGTGTGTATATATATGTATATATACATATACATATACACACACACACACACATGTATATATATATACATGTATATATATATACATACACACATACAGTTATATGTGTTTATACATATATACGTATAAATACCTTTTCTCTGATGATTAATTTATTCAACGCTAATTATTTTAATCTCTTCTTCATAATATGTTAATTAAATAATTAGGGAATAGATTTTTCGATACAGTGTAACTACACTTATTAATTTGTCCCACTTCTTATATTTCCTTGTGTGTGTGTGTATAATATATATATATATATTCTATCTGTCTTCCTCCATCTTTCTATCTATACCTCCGTCCTGGCCTCTACTTCACTGCTATACCCTTCTGTCCCTTCCTCCTTGTTCCACTTCCTCCCTCCACCATCCTCTCTATCTATTTATCTATCTGTCTTCCTCTATCTTCCTATCTACCCTTCTGTCCTGGCCTCTACTTCACTGCTTCTGTCCCTTCCTCCTTGTTCCATTTCCTCCCTCCACCATCCTCTCTGCTCTCGTGTGACCTGCGGTCAGCTTTCTTTTCACTCCAGCCGCTGTGAAGGCAAGACGAACTACTAGCGTTCTACCTCAG
>NC_068986.1:49234194-49238406 GCF_001194135.2 Octopus bimaculoides
ATATATATATATATATATATACGAACACATACACGCACACACGCATACGCACTCGCACACACAAATGTACACATACAAACTGACAAACAGGCAGATAGAGGACAGGTGTATAGAGGACAAAACGTTCACACATACATACATACAAACACACACATACACGCATGCGAACGTGTAAGCAGAGTGTGTTCGTACATATGGACAGGTGTATAGAGATATATGAATATATCATAGGAGCTATAAGTCTGTCAGTCTGCATGTATCTTCGCTTAATTACATTGCTAATATCTTCATTAATAATTGCTAATATCTTCATTAGACATTTCACTTTGTCAAGTTAACTGTGAGAGATTAGCGTTATAATCCTTATCAATATCTTAATTGCTCACACAAGCAGACAACTACACATAAACACATATGAACCATACACACTAACAACCCTATACATAGACACGCTTATCGCATATATTCAAGTGCTTTCGTGTAAGCGTTTGTGTGTCGGTGTGCGCGCGCGCAAGCGAGCTTATGTGTGTGTACGCCTGTGAATGTGTATATATGTGTGTGTATGTGTGTGAATGTATGCTTGTGAGGGGCGATTTGCGCGTCAATGTCTGTATGTGTGTGTGTGTGTGTTTGCGCATATGTGTATGTGTACATAATAAATATATCTGAGATATACGTTTGTATATATATCTGACATATACGTTTGTATGTATGCAAATATATGTTTTTTGTGTACATGTGTGTATGTATACTTATATATAATATGTATAAGTGTATGTTTTCATATATGCATCTGTAAATCTATATATATCTAACTCACCCTCTCCCTCTCTCTCTCGCTATATACCTATGCATATATATATGTTCATATATATATACCTATGTATATATACGTATGAATATATATATATGTATATGTATGTATATATGTATATACCTATATGTATGTATATATATATATCTATATATATGCATACATATACGTATATACATATATACATACGTATATATACATGCATATGTATATATATATATATATATGAACATATATATATGCATCTATATATGTTTTATATATATATATATATATATACATGTAATTTATGTGTGTATGTACCGATATAACATAGATAGAAATGTAAAGTAAATAATGTGACAAATATTTTTGCAAAACATCCAAGTTTGTCATCTTAATTTTGAGAGATTAATGTGAATTAGCCTTATCAATTGTTTAATTGCACAAATATTCACATACACACATAAAAACATACAAACATGCATAAGCAGAGACACTAACATAGATACAAATACATATATATATATATATATATATATATATATATGTGTGTGTGTGTGTGTACATTTTCATATTTATAAATGTAAAATGGGTATCATATATCTGTATGTATATGTTTATATGCGTGTGTATGTATGTTCGTGTGTGTATATGCATAAATATATATGTGCGTACGTATATATATATATGTATACATACATATCTATTATTATATATTTTCACAAAGAAATGTGGAATTTGTATGCTTGTGTGTATGTGTGTGTGCTTATGCACATGCACGACGGATCTACATTCGTATCTAGAGTGTCCTTCACTGTCCACCAAAAAAATTGTGCTTACACTGGAGGCTCGATAAGGCCTACAGGTTCTCGTATATCTTTTCGTTAACGTTAAATACCTGTGTAACTTCACGCATGTGTGTCGAAGTATAGATTTCTATGTACATACATAACACTCTATATTTTAAGCCCTTTAATATACTCAAAGCCCTTACTACGTGTACGGCACGTAACGCAATCTTTGTCACGGACATAACGTTGTCAGTAATTTTTCTGATATGATTCCGTTCGTAACTAGGGAATCAAATCTTGGAAAAGTATATACTGCCACTCCTTTGGCAGACCAGGCTTATCCCTTCCCCTTTACTAATATCTAATTTTCATGCAGCTCACTTATAGAAAATGTGTACTTTTCATAGAATTATGTATAGAAAATGCACACTTTTCATTAAATTCTGTATAGAAAATATGCAGTTTTCATATAAAATTCTGTATAGAAAACGCGCCCTTTTCATTAAAAATCCCTAAAAAAATCGTTAAAAATCCATAAAAAAGTAACCCCTTTTGAACTGCTTTATCTATTCATAGGGTCAAGAGGATTTCTACGTCATATGACGTCACATTTTTCCCTTCGCGAGCCCTAATAGACCGGTGTGACTGATGCAATTAATGTTGCTCGTGAGCCTTTGTAAGACAATCGGTTTGTGAGCAGAAAAGATTGGACGCTGTGGTTACCACATGGCCTTTGGAGATACGCAGTAAAAGGAATGAGAGAAAGGGAGACGTGTAGGAGGGAATGGCCTGAGTTGAGTAACATGAACCCAGCCATTCTGAGGAAATGATATCATTGAAGCAGCGATACGAAAGGAGAAGAAACAGCGGAGATGTGGACCACGGACTGGAGAGTGTCTGTTCGTAACTTTATACAAAAGAGATGCGTTTATATCTATCTATCTATCGATGACAGCAACAACAACAACGGCAGCAACAGTAACAACAACAACAACAACAGGTGCAGCGCCGACATATCTATGGTTGCCACATTTTATCATGAATTCATTTCCTTCATCAAGATGAAGCATAGTTGCATCTTTCCAATTTTGTGAGCTGCACCAGACGTCACAAATAAGATCATGAAAATTCAGTGCAGATTCTACCCTTACTAGGAGACTTGCCAATCTCCAGTTTCCTTATTGCTTTGCTTACCTTATCTAATGTTCATGCAATATCCGAGAAGGTGGTGACAGACCATTGTTCGGTAGTGTTGGTCATTACAGTAACCAAAACATACTCAGAGTTTATCATTTCACGAAAATGTTCACACATATGACCAGCAATTTGTGTACTTAATGAAATGGAGTAGAACCATCAACTAGAAAGTCCCATTTACCACGTATACCTGCACACACACTCACACATACATATACATAGGCAGACACGTCACCATTCTCTTAACCTTCCTGTCTCCCTGACATACGTAGCCACTAACGCTTTACTTACGCACACATATACACACAATCATGTACTAGAAAGCACACCTACACAAACAATAGCTCGCACTCATACGCTTTTTTTTTTTCACTCACTTGCACCTTCCTTCTACTCGCTACTCTCACCTTCAATCACAACTGCATTTAACACATTCACACTTTGCTGAACTTCTTTATTCAATACTTCCCCTACCAATGATTCTTAAAACTCGCTACAAACACTCACGCAAACATACACATATACACATATGTACAAAATACACTCTCTCCGCTTAGTTCACCCCACTTAGAATTTACCCTTGGAAATAGCCACTGGATTTTACACTTTGAACTCTTTGAACTCTTAAGACTCTCTCTAACTGTAGACAAATTTTCTTTTATATCGTTCTTCTGATGCAAAGCCATCGCCCGAAACGTCAGAATTCTTTCTCTTCTTTTTAAGCGTTAAACTGATAGATTTTCTAAAACTTGTCATTCCTGCCTTATAATCTTTCTTCTTGCTTTCATTGTTTTCATAATGTATATACATTTACATACAATATATTTATACATGTATATATTACGTATGGCTGAAAAATTTTTAAAAACACAAAGACGAGCAGAGATAAATATACATACCTTTGTTTATAATATTGTTATACTGAGGTGCGTAATTTAATGTACGTGTTTGTGTATGTCTGTGAGTGTGCGTGGATGTGTACGTGTGGTTGTAAAGAGCCCTCTAATTATTCTAAGGTACATTGAGCAGTTGGCAGGATCCCACGATTCTAGGGTCTCTGTGCTATTCTATATACCCTATGGCTCTAGATGTGGTGACTCCAGTGTATTGGTTAAAATTTTCCCCGACCTCTCATTCTTTTTATCTTTCTTACACTTTCTTACTGCGTGTATATTTACATACACATAAATATTACATACATACACGCACACACACATGCATGCACCAACTCAGACATTTATATGTTCAGGCACACAAGAGATATAATATATATAATGTCAGTATATATAGATATATATCTATGTATGTATATCAACAAACACACCTACACATATATATATACATATATACATACATATATATATATATATAAATATATATATATATACATATACATACACACACATGTATATATATATATATATATAT
>NC_068986.1:49241663-49242468 GCF_001194135.2 Octopus bimaculoides
ATATATATATATATATATATATATATATATATATATATATATATATATATATATATATATATATATATATATATATACACGCACACTTACATACATACACGCATACATACATATATATATATGTATGTATACATGTGCGTGTGTCTGTATGCGTTTGTATCTGTGTTCGTCCTCCCCCACTTATTGACGTCTGTTGGATTTTTTACGTCTCGTAACTTAGCACTTCTGCTTAAGAGATCGATGGAATAAATATCAGGCCTTAAAAACTAAGTACTGCAGTCCATTCTTCCTCTAAAATCTTCCAAGATGATGCTCCAGCATGGAGGCAAATAGTGAAATATTATATAAATGATATTACATACGTTGATATAACGGCGACTATATACATATGGTAGGTGCGTTAGAGTACTTTGATGCATTAGTTGTAATTCTCTTTCGGTTTCACATCCTGCCCGAGTTAATTTTGCCTGCCCTCCTTCCGAGGTCGATAAAATCAAGTTTCATTGGAATATTGGGTTATCGGTATCGATTGACCGATCCTTTTAAATTTCTTCGCGTATATATATACATGTATATCTGTAAACGCCTGTATGTGTACATATTTCTTTATGCATTTGTCTATATACACGTTTTTCGATGTATTTATATGTATGTGTTTTGTGCATTTCCGCTTGCTTGTTTAGGCTTATTTCTTGTAGTGGTAGGTGTATGCCATATATCAGAGGCGGATTCAAGTAGTGAAGGCGTAGCAAATCCAACAACAGTGCCTCGACATGGCTGCAGCTATCTATCTATAACTATATAT
>NC_068986.1:49242579-49244154 GCF_001194135.2 Octopus bimaculoides
ATATATATGGACAATGTTTTAGCGTCGATTACATGAGCGCTACTATTTGACTGATACGTATTTTATCGACTCTAATTGGATGAAACGCAAGTTCGACCTCGATGGAATTTCAATTCAGAACATAAGACAGATGAAATGCCTCTTAGCATTTGGTCCTGAGGCTTTTGCATAGTTAGATTAGTGGCGGCTAAACTGTCAAAGCCTCCAAGATTTCATGATGAGGAGCCTGAATTTTTGACACTGTAAGTAATGAACTCAGGAGAGGAAATCAGGAGAGTCAACAGCCATCCAATACAGTCAAGGTTGGATGGCGATCACCAGTCATTGTGAAGACAATCCATCTAAGAGAAGGAAATGTTAGCTTCGTCTACGGACGACTGTTTATATATATATATATATATATATATATATATATATATATATATATATATATATATATATATATATGTATATATATAATAATGTATGTGTGTGTGCATGTGTGAGTGAATGTGTGTGAGTGTGCGTGTGTGTGTGTATGTACATATGTATGATAATATATTCATATATGTGTATGTGTGTATGTAGTTATATGCACATACGTACATGCATACATACATACATACACATCAACTGTATTATCTTGTTCCATTCTTTTCTATCTTGGCCCAGATTGTTTCACTAAATACATGCATACACAGACTCACACAAATATATATATATACATACACACACACACACATATATATATATGCACCTATATGTGAGAGTGTGTTTGTGTGTGTGTGTGTGTATGTGTGTGTGTATGTGTGTGTGTGTGTGTGTGTGTATCCGTGTGTGAGTCTGTATAATGTTCTATGTTTGTTATACTTTTGCTTCACTGTGAAATGCGCCATTAAATCATACACCCATGTTGCCACAACTTGAACACTTTTGAACTATTTTATTGTGTCCGATTTTGCATGCATTATCAATGTCTGAAGGCTATTACCCACTTTGATTCTGTTTCTTTCCCTGAACATACTTTTTCCCTGTCTGTGGACAGAATGGGTCAGTAGCCCATGTTTATGCTTAACAAAGCCAGTGACCTAAGATTTTGATCCATTTTTCTAGAACACATAGAGAGATTAAACACATGGCGTATTGCACTTTACAAAATGTTGTTAAAATTCTACATTGACCAAGGTTTTAGCTTACAGATGTGTGTGTGTGTATGCGTGTGTGTGTGCGTGCGCGCGCGCGCGTGTGTGTATGTGTGTGTGTGCGTGTGTGTGTCATAGTGTGCCCTTGAAAATGGATTCCATACACGTGAATGAAAGTGTGCGTGCGAGTGCCGATGTATTTCACCCAAGTTAGCAGTGTGTAATGTATTTCGATTATTAATGAGACACAGAATCACAATTTAGTGTGCATACACAAATTTGCATGTATTCGTAGTAAATATGTGTCTCTGTTTGTGAGCGCGCGTGTGTGCGTGAGTGTATGTGTGAGTATACATGAGTGTGTTTTTACAGATACGGACAGAAATGTATTCAATGTTTATAAGTACGAAGATTTGTCTGAATATAAAGGTACATATATATATATATATATATA
>NC_068986.1:49245957-49247121 GCF_001194135.2 Octopus bimaculoides
ATTATTATTACTATTATTATTATCATTATTATTATCATTATTATTATTATTATTATTATTATTATCATTATTATCATTATTATTATTATTATTATTATAATTATTACTATTATTATTATTATTATTATTATTATTATTATTATTATTATTATCATCATTATCATCATTATTATTATTATTATAATTATTACTATTATTATTATTATTATTATTATTATTATTATTATTATTATTATTATTATTATTATTATTATTATTATTATTGCTGTTGTTGTTGTTTTTGTTTTTGTTGTTGCAGTTATTATTGTAGGCGTTGCTTTTGTTATGATAGTTATTCATATTGTTGTTTGTAATTGTATTTGTTTTATCTGTAGTTGTTTCAGTTTAAACAGTTCTCTATGTATTTTTTGTATTTAGTCGGCTAGTTGTTGTATCTACAGCTGCTATTGTCGTTGTCGTTAATCTTGCTATTGTTGTTGTGTTTACAACATGTCTTCTGTTCTTATTCTCATAGCACACCTCAGCTCTGAAAACTGTTCTGTGTAGCTTAATATTGCTTTGTTACGATTTAGTATCATACTCGCAACGCGGGGGCAACAATGGTTGAAACGTTGAGAATTTCGTTTCATTATCATGGGATTTTCTGTTCGATCCAACAGCACGTTACCTTAAATACTAGTCCCCTATTACGATTTAGACGGAAATTAGGGAGCCTAGAAGTGTATTCAATCCTATTTTAGGGACCGTATTTTTTCATGTTTAAAGAGCTAGCCTGCTTTTGCCAGAGAATTATATTAAAACACAAATGTTTGCGAAATATTCATTTGCTTATAATTCAATGAGTTTGCAGATATTTATGTGTACATTACGCACACACATTTTTTATATTTATATATAATGATACTACCCAGGTGCCAAAACCATGGCGATGTCCTTTTGGTAGCTGAAGGCAAAAGGGTTAATTACGATTGATTGCGAATTTCTAATAACTTAGTCATGTTATTCTGAGTTATCCTTCATTCTTGTAAAGTGGGAAATGTTTGGGGACTTATAGATTGCTATTATTTGGTTTTCTTCGTAGGTAATCAGATTAGGTTGTTATAACGCTTAGTTATCGGCGTCCAGCTTTGGGAGGCTTCTGTGGAATATATATATATATATATA
>NC_068986.1:49247410-49248860 GCF_001194135.2 Octopus bimaculoides
GCTCTTCCGATCTATGTATATATATATAAGAGTTCCAACTCTGTTTTTTTATATTTTATTTATATTCTTATAAAATTAATGTGGGATATAGAATATGGAATATATAATATAAATAGTAAAATGAAATGAGGCATTGAATGTCTTATTGAATATATGAAATGCTGAATATTAAATATATATAGGGGCTAGTATACTTTCCTGCTTCATAGCAGTCATCAAGGTCCCGTCTGACAGATGTACAGTACATGCATATACACGTTCACATATACACAGATGTAAACGGACACTACATCTATCCCCTATACTAGGTGTTTCAGCTGTTCAAACAACGGAGCTACTCCACAGAAAACATGTGTACACTCTACAGACGACATGTGTACATTTAACATCACAGGGCGAATAAGGCGTCATATAATATGCGGAGAGGTTGACCCTTATATATTACAGGTACAGTCAATCAAACGAGTTCCAAACAGTTCCGCCTACGCAATGCTTTGCTCAAAAACACTTACACAAGATACCACCTTGTGGAATAACACCTGGGATCTCGTGCTTTTACAATGAAATTCTCAAAACATTTAGCAACCAGATATAAAGAAATATAAATACATACTAACACGCACACATACACACATACAAATACACATATGCACATACGCACGCACACACACACACACACACACACACACACACACACACACAGATATATATGTAGTTCGCAGATGAGATCATATGTTGTCCGTATAGGAGACACTAAACATATCTACCCGTGTATCTGCTTATCTATCAACATACATATGGTTGTGTAGTAGGAAGCTTGCTTCTCAACCACATGGTTCCCGATTCAGTCTCACTGAGTGGCACTTTGAGCAAGTGTTTTTTTTTTTTACTGTAGCATTCCTTATTCATCTGTCACCCTTCTTTTCTCATTCGTAAACACAAGAGTATTATTATAGTAGATTATCTCGGTAACGATGGGAGCTATGAAAAAAATACAAAGACCAGCATCGCCACCGGATCATTCTACACATCTGTGTAATATTTCTCGCAGTTCCACCCAGCCGTTTGAGCGTGAATCCTAAGACACGAAAGGATCACCCATGTCAAATTTCAATGGCCGGATAACTGAAGAGATGTTGGCGTGGACTCCCACCCTGGCATCCGGAACTCGGAGTTTTATCATGGCTACTGAATAAGTGTCACTTATTATTTGCAGATAAATTCCTCTATTTGCATAATATCGAGGTCTCTTTCTTTCTTTTGTTGTCCTTACTATCAATATATATAAGATTACGTCATATGTAAACAAACAAATTTGTTTTTGAAGCGTTAAAATGCATTGTAGAACAAGGCTGGTTGCCGGCAAATTTTTCTGCTCTTAAACTGATTTTATCTTTATATATACTGTTCAGTATTTACGTGTAGAAAAAAATACCTTTCTACTTGTTCT
>NC_068986.1:49249067-49249690 GCF_001194135.2 Octopus bimaculoides
TATATATATATATATATATATATGTATATATATTTACATGTATATTATTTATCTAAATGGCACAGTACATGTTGTAAAACGCTACTAATAGTTTCATATGTTGAGAAAACTCAAACATATCCTTCAAGCACAAACCACATATCATAACGAAGTAAAAAAACAAAAGAATAAAAGAAGAAACGTGAAAAAACTAAGATAGCAACTTATAGAAAACGCAGAAAGTAATCAACGGAAAGCGAAAACAATAACTAAGATGTAAGAAATAAAAGTTCGCCGGACCTGTATTGTTCCTATATTGTTTTGAAATGTCATGTATCATCTGATGAGAGCGGTTCTTTTAGTTGTAATGTAGTCATTAATATATTAAAGGAATCCACTGGAAATAGCTGTAATGAAGTGACACGTATCTATATTTTTATTATTTATTTACTTAGGAGTGGCTTAGTGGTAAGTAGCTTGCTTACCAACCACATTTTTCCGGGTTCAGTCCCACTGCGTGGCACCTTGGGCAAGTGTCTTCTACTATAGCCTCGGGCCGACCAAAGACTTGTGAGTGGATTTGGTAGACGGAAACAGAAAGAAGCACGTCGTATAAATGTATATGTATATATATATATATATAT
>NC_068986.1:49250329-49252290 GCF_001194135.2 Octopus bimaculoides
ATATATATATATATATACATACATGTATACACACACACACACATATATAAATATGGGAAGGTCGTCTGAAAAGTTCACAGGTTGACCAATATATCGTCATGGAATGTGATCAAATGAGGTTTATTCGTTTCTTTTTGGAGTCCACACAATTCTTGCATCGGTGATGCAGTGCTTGGAACTCATTGATGAAGTTTTCATCCTGTTGATAAAAATTGTCATCAAGAACCGATATGACGTCATCATCATACTTCTCAAACAAGTGTTTTTTCCATGTTTGAAGAACAGATGATAGTCAGATAGAACCGAATCAAAAGTGAGAAGTTGATTAACCAGTTCAAAGCTACAGTCACGCGCAGCAGACACTTAAACTAACGACTTGAGTGCTGGAGCATTTTCCTGATGAAACAAGAACCCTTTCGTCAGTTTTCCTGAACGTTCGGTCATAACAGCGTTTCTTTCTTAGCAAGTTGGCGTAATACTCTCAATTTATTACTTTAATACTCTCAATTGATAGCGTGGCTCTTATGAAGATAGTAAATAAACACAGAGTAAATGTCTCTTGCATCCCCAAAACTGAGACCATCACCTTTCCTGCAGATGGAACGACCTTGGCCTCCTCTGGAGCAGGCGAGGAGGGGTGTTTCGCAGTATGCATTGTCTCTTTTTCTCTGGCTCAAAACGATGAACTCAACATCCATCCTGGGTTAAAGGTTCAAAGAAACAAGCTAGATCTACTTGAAACAATGTGAGATTTACCCGTGATGTTATCAGCCTGGTGTGCTTTGATCAGGTGTCAGAAAATGTGGAACCCACCGAGCAGAAATCTTTGTTGTGCCAGGTTCATTATGCAGAATACTCTCAACTCTCGCATGGGATATGCTAACACTATTGGCTACTTGCTTTATAGTCAATCGCAAGTGGGGAACACGATCAATGTTTTTCTCTCGCTGGTGGCATTTCTTCCAGTTCAGAACTTGAGTTATCTTCAAGACTCTCTCTTCTTCTCCTAAACTTAGCTGCCCTCACCTTTGCACTGTTAATAAAGCAGGAGCATTATTCCCTAATGTAGCAACCATATCGGCATGATTGTCCCTATGTTGGGGGGCGAAACCGTTTTTCTGCAGGTACTTAATAACGCTACGATGCCAAATGTTGTCCATTTTCAAAAGAAATCGCTACTAATTAATTTTGAAGTCTTCTCTGAACAGCCAGATGCCAGTTTACCTGGATAAAAGCAATGCAGTTATACATAAGAGGAGATGAAATGAATGCAGGAATTCACTGCTCTAACATCACCCCTTCATAATCAACCTATGAAAATTTCTACCCACCCTCGTGCACAAACTTCAATCTATCTATCGATCGATCTATCAATCTATCTATCTATCTATCTATCTATCTACCTATCTATATATATATATATACATGTACAAACACATATGTGTATATATATATATATACTCACACACTCACGCACGCACACTACCACAACAAACACAGACACATTCACACACGTGTATATGCGTGACTATTGGGTTCATTTAGGTGTAATTTGTGGAGAAATTGGTTGTTTTCCCATCCTAATAGTTATTAATTGGTTTCTGGTAGAAGTTTGGCCAAAATCTGCCTTAACGGATTACATAATTAGAATTTGAGCCAAAAACGAAGTTTTATGTGCTTCCGGGTTGAAAGTCTTAAAATGCATTTCTGTTACACATTAATGCATCTATGTGGCTATAGTAATACCTGTAGGAATGTACATACGTGCTTAGTGCTTATGTATGTGTTCTGTAGTGCCGTTGTATATGTGTTTATCGCTTCAAATGGTGCGTGTGTATGTGTGTGTGTGTGTATATAGTCAGATGGACAGATAGGTACATACATACATACATATGTATAAATAAGTACATATGTGTGTGTCTATATATATATATATATATATATATATATATATATATATA
>NC_068986.1:49252513-49253965 GCF_001194135.2 Octopus bimaculoides
GTGTGTGTGTGTGTGTGTGTGTGTGTGTGTGTGTGTGTGTGTGTGTGTGTGTGTGTGTGTGTGCCCGCGTGCGTGTGGGCACACACACATAGGCAAACACGTGCAATGATATGCAGACACAGAAATACAGACGCACTAATACGCAGAAACAGAAATTGAAGTGCAAAATCGCCAGCGCGAACACCGACGCACAAGCACACACGCATACACACACACATACACTCAAACACAGATACATACATATATACATACATACATAGACTCCCACACACACATACACACACGCGCACACAGGCATGCACACACCTACACACACAAACACACACACATACAAGTTTAAAGACTCACAATTATGGATCTTTAAATACCTAACTCATACTGCATATATACAGAGTGATTATCTAAGAGTTTCAGGAAGGGAATTTGTAACTTTGGTAGTACCGACCATTCTTGTAGTCCATTGTTTTACGGCAAACTTTAAAACATAAATTCAAGAACCTCATACATGCATGTATTCATACATATATACATGTTGTTATACACATAAATACATGCATATGTGCGAACATACACATACACACTCACACATACATACATAAATACATATATAATACTAAGTTAAAATTTTAATTTAAATTCATAATCTAAAATTTATGTGCTGGGTATGTCCCTAGTAGGATACCGGTAAAGCACGTTCGCGGCTTATGGCTACCTGGCGTCATCTACAGTAATTGCACAATCGTCGCTGAATCTATATTAGGAATTCCTTCCTCTTCCGTCTCTATTGTTTCTATTATATAATAGCAATATATATATATGTCTGTATGTATGTATGTCTGTCTGTAGGTATGTATGTATGTATGTATGTATATGTGCATGCGTGTGTGTGTGTTTGCAACGTGTATGTTTACTTATTGCTTCACGTTGTCACCCCGTATTTTATATACGGTGAGTCGCTGAACAGCACAACCAGTCATTGAACTATGACGGGAATATCATAAGACGGATCTGTCTCTCATGTCAGTTCGCTGTGTTTGTAATTTCTGGTCTCTGCTGCTGAAGAGGACATAACCACTCCGAAATGTATGCATCTCACATCTGGTTAGGGAGCTCTGTGAGCTGACTTGGTGTATTTAAACCTATTTGTCTACAGCGAGAAATGTTCCCCTTGACAAAATATAATGAAAGGTTTTATTACGGGTTCGAATATGTCTCAAGCATAATTGAACTAGTAACAAGTTTGTACGCATGCATACACAGATATACACGACCTGCTTGTTTCAATTTTCATCTACAACATCCACACACAATACTTTCTTTGGCACGGGAATTTTACGTGGCACCATCACATGTGTTTTTTAGGAGGCACCATAACTGATTTTTTTTTGTGGCACCAACAGCGTCAGTGTAGCCGAGTACCTTGCACAACAAAACCCCTTCAACTGGGAGCGG
>NC_068986.1:49254055-49255529 GCF_001194135.2 Octopus bimaculoides
GAGTTTGTGCCGGTTGAGAGATTTAAGGTATAGAAGGGGTAGAGTAGGTACATGGATACTCCAGCTGGAAAACAAAGGAGAGTGAGTTAAAGAGTAAGATAAAAAGAGTGATAATGAAAGAGGTGTTGGCGGAGTTGCGCTGGTACCTGCCACCAGGTGACACTGGGAGCAGGCAAAATAGGAGAGGTGGTACAGAGGTCTGGTAAACGAAACTTGCTCAAAGTGTCGCGCTGTGAAACTGAACCCGAAGCACAGGATTGAGAAGCAAGCCTCCTACCACGCAGCCACAGTTTTTTTCCTTTCTTCTTCATTCTCTCTTCTGAATCGATAAGTTCTGAACCTACTCAGAATAAAAAGATTACCTCAGTATCAATAACGATGTTGGAGTATTGATATTGGTTTCAAATTATGGCACAAGGCCAGCAATTTTGATGGAGGAAGCAAGTCGATTATATCGACCCCAGTGCTCAACTGGTACTCATTTTATTGACCTGACAGGATGAAAGGCAAAGTCGACCTCGGCGAAATTTGAACTCAGGACGAATGTAAAGACGAACGAAATGTCGCTAAGCATTTTACCCGGCGTGCTAACAATTGTGTCAGCTCGCTACGTTTGGATTACTTATATTAGAATATTTCAATATGCAATCATACAATTTTTCTCTAAGTTATTGGAAACCTGTAAATATACTGCTACTAATTATTGCTTGAAAATAAAATAATAGAATACAGAACAAAAAATGAATTTCATTTAGACAAACACTAATAACATACTAGTAAAGCACTAATAATATATTCTACTAAATTATTAACAATACATATTACTGAAACATTAAAGCTAATAATCTTGTTAACAAGATTAAACCACGAAAAAAGTAAATCTATCGACAAGCTACATATCACTAATATAATTTACAAATTTGATAGCAAATTTCATATGAAATTCAGATATATATGTGTGTATGTGCGTGTTTGTGTGCGTGAGTGTATGTGTGTGTGTACGCGCGCGCGGGCGTATGTGTGTTCGTGCAAGCATATATAACAGTGTTTATAAATGTGGAACGGCATCTTCTATAGAACGTTGTTTCAGAGAAAAATCTCATAGAGAATTGTGCGTAAAAAAGATTAGGATTTCGTTCAGAACGGCGGTGGATCACCAGACACAGTGTTTCGGCCTGATTTCTTCTCCCCAGTAACACAGTGACCATCACCTCGGATATCTGACTCACACGTTTCTCTTTTCTTTATATATATATATATATATATGAGCCTTCAAATTAAAATATTACAGCTAGTCTCCTTCCAAATCTGTTTCCACATTGTAAATATCGTATCCACCAGTATGTCAATCTAAGTCTGTTTCAAGACTATGTGCATATGTGCACAGACACATACACACACACACACGCACACACACATATGAATGTGTGTATATGTGTGTGCGCGTATATGCATATATATATATATATATATA
>NC_068986.1:49256179-49257160 GCF_001194135.2 Octopus bimaculoides
TACCTTCAGGAATTCTTGTGGAACGAATCGACCCCGGAACTTCTTTCTTAACGCTGGTACTTATACTATCAGTTTCTTTTGCCGAACCGCAGAAGTCACGACCATTTCTGGCAGGTACATTTGAGATGGTTTGATCTGGTTGCCCGCCAAAATGTCTAAGCTAAGAGCATTAGACCCCTTTGTAAGAAAGCTAGCGAATGTGTACAGCAACAAAGACAAAAAGACAAATAAACAAAAATAAACGGAGAACATGGTATACAATTACGAATACAAACAACAAGAAAATAACAACAGGCGTCTTTCGACTGAGAACGAATCAAATTGAGCTGGCGTGTATGAAGTGAAAGCCTAAAGGCAGGAACATGGGAGATGGACACAAGAGGTGTTGACGGTCAGCAGTCAGACAAATAAAGAAAGATCATGGCTGGCCGGACACTGGTCACGTGGAAGGTGGAGAGATGGGTAGGGGACATACAAGAAATATAAATATTATTAAAGATAATATTACTATCCAGCCAGAATAAAGCACCATAAAAGGTAGAATTATAATTTTACATTTTACAGTGCTTTATTCTTGATTGATAGTTATATTTTTTTTTTTAATAATACTTATATTTCTTGCATATCATTTCATTGATATTGGTTCTTATTTTGACTGGAGATTTCAGCCAAGTAAACAGGCTGAGATGGAGTGAATAGTTTAAAATTGGTCGTCAATGGTAGATTCAACTGAATAAAACCAATCGGATTCGCGCTCACGCACGTGATCCGAAAAGTGTGAAACTGCAGTATTGAATTATCCTTGATTCCTCTAACGGTCTCCGTAGGGGTAAGACAGAATTTTCCTAAATTCACCGCACGCAACCATCTCTACCTGTAAACATTCAGTGAAGCTCTTCTTGCAATGATCGTACTTCGTGCACATCCGCCTTGTATATTTATGCATATATATATATATATATATATATATATATATATATA
>NC_068986.1:49258324-49259149 GCF_001194135.2 Octopus bimaculoides
TATATATATGTATATGTGTGTGCGTGTATGTTTGTGTGTCTGTGTTTGTCCCCCCAACATCACTTGACAACCGATGCTGGTATGTTTACGTCCCCGTAACTTAGAATAAGTACTAGGCTTCCAAACAATATGTCCTGGGGTCGATTTGCTCGACTAAAGGCGGTGCTTCAGCAAAGCCGCAGTCAAATGACTGAAACAAGTAAAAGAGTAAAAGAGTAAAGAGTAAATATTTTTGCGTATTTTAAAAGAAATATAAGAAAGTTATTGCCATAAATATTAGCAAATAATCTTATATGGATCACCATGAGTCATATGAACCCTGCATGAGAAGCACTGCGGAAGACCAATGCAGCAAATGGTGATGATGATCATGATCATGGTGAGGGAGGGGGGAAGAGGAAAAGGAGTTGGCGGAGGATAGGAAGAACTGCCAAAGTTATTCATTAGAAGGTGGTGTGTACCATCTATTTGTTAGATTACGGAACATAAGCGATTAACGGATGTCGTGGTGTTCATGGCCTTCATAGTACATTATATTACTAGGATTCTTTCAACGGTGCATTGAAACCAAGTCGTTAACATACAATCATTACCATATAGACAGCAAATGCCTACGTGTACGTATGTGTGTATGGTTGCACGTGTGTTTGTGTGTTTGTCTTCATCTCTGTATGTCTTTATCCAACTACCGCATACGTCTATGAGAACGTGCGTTTGATGATGTCTTAATACAAATATTTATATAGATGTGCGTATAAGTCTCTGTACATGTGTGTGCGTGTGTGTGTGTGTGTGTGTGTGTGTGTGTGTGTGTGTGTGTGTGTG
>NC_068986.1:49259580-49260701 GCF_001194135.2 Octopus bimaculoides
ATATATATATATATATATATATATATATAAAGAACGGTTTTCTTTCAATCACTCTCTAGCGGCGTATCTATCTATTTGTTTATCTATATGTCTCTCTGTCTATTATCTATCTATCAATCTATCTATCTATCTATCTATCTATCTATCTATCTATCTATCTATATATCTATCTATCTATCTATCTATCTATCTATCTATCTATCTATCTATCTATCTATCAAACTATCTATCTATCAAACTATCTAGCTCTCTATATCAACTATGAATAAAAGTCCTAGCGTTATTTATTCAACAAAATATGCCCAACACGTCTCCGCTTTAATTTAATCACAAAATTTGAAATTCACTTAATAACCGTCGATAAGTGAATACAAAAGTTAACAGAGAGAAGCTGGTATTGTCACGATCTGATCTTAAACATATACGCATTAAGAACAGTAGAAAACAATGTAAAGTCAGCCAGCGCTCAGCACACTTCTTTTGTATGTATAAACGACGTACAATCAACCGCATATAAGGATAGTTTTGTATGCGTACACGAAGTGGTCTGTGCAGCTTACAATATGGTGTGACTGAAGGGGTGACGGGAAAATTATTAGACACGGACAGTCACACGCGCGCTCTCGCTGTTTTCATATATGTATGTATGTATGCATGTAATGTATGTGTGTATGTATATTTATACATGTATGTACATTTATATTTATATCATGTACGCACGCGTGTATGTGTGTATGTGTGTGTGTGTGTGTGTGTGTGTCTGTGTGCATACAAATATATATGCATTGATAGAGAGATAAATAGATAGAAAGACAGACAGACAGACAGACAGACAGATAGATAGATACATACATACATACATACATACATACATACATAGACAGACACACATACAGATAGATAGATAGCTAGCTAGATAGATAGAGAGATAGATAGATAGATAGATAGATACATACATACATACATACATACATACATACATACATACATACACACACTTATACAAACAACACGCATATACACTCTCTTTCTAACTCACCTTACACGCTAATGGAAAATTATAACTTCTTCAAATTCAAAACCATATATACATTTATATATGTGTGTGTGTGTGTGTGTGT
>NC_068986.1:49263002-49264899 GCF_001194135.2 Octopus bimaculoides
AATACAGTGATGACATTTTTGGACAGCTGCTAATGATGTGGGTGATATCTTCGATACTGATTCCACAGAGTCTGCATCGATTATTACATTGTGGCGCTTTGCCCGCCTCTCTGTCCCGTTTGTTTATTAGGAATTTGGTTGCTATTTCTTGTTCTTGAATAGCAAAGGCATACCCTTCAAAGTGAGAGTTGGTGACCCGATTGTTTGTCCACGATAGATTGCTCTGGTTGTCAATGTTGTTATCACCCTGGAGCTTTCTGTTAACGCATCCATGCATGGTCTTCTGCTGGAATGCATTCATCCTCTCCTCTGATGTTATGTTACAGTAGAATCTTGCAATTTCTTTTGGTAAGAGTTCAGGGTTGTCGAATAGGGAATGCTTGTCAAGTAGTTGCCTTCCCAATCTCATGATGGTATTTATCTCATGTCTGTAGACTTCATCAAGGGGTGCACTTCGACACTTGGTGGTTATGAGATGATGTCGAAGAGATATGACACGGCATTCAAAGGCAGTCTGAATTGATGTTAGGCCCCCTTTAGGCGGTCTACATCGCTATTGATGTGAAAGTTGTTCGTGCTCGTTAGTATTTTTCGGGTCTTCACATCAAGAGCTCGGATTTCATCGATCGTCCAGTCAAGTATCCCGAATGTCGGTATGAGTACTGGTACTGCAAACACATTGTATGTATGTATGTATATGTATATATATGTATGTATATTAATAAACGTATTTAGAACTACTATTATATATAATATATGTATAGTTATACTATTTTACTTTTCTTTTACTCGTTTCAATCTTTTGACTACTGTGATGGTGGAGCACCTTCTTGAAGGGTTTTAGTCGAACAAATCGACCCTAGAACTCATTTTTTAAAGCCTAGTAATTATTCTGTCGGGCACTTTTGCCGGTTGCCAAGCAGTGATGGGGGACTCAGCACAAGCACAAGCACAAAGACACGCACACTCACTCACAAACACACACATACACTCACTCACACACACACAAACATATATAAATATATGTATGTATGTATGTATGTATGCATGTATGTATATGTATTTATGCATGCATATAAGCGAATATATATACGTGTGTCCGTAGGTGTGTGGGCGTGTGCATGAAGAAGAGACACATTTAATTATAGGTATAAACCTCAACATACCCAAATATCAGTTTAATAAATTTAATTATATATACATATACTTCATTTACATATTATATAAATATAAATATACGTACACACACACACACACACACACACATATGTATATATATATATATATATGTATATATATATACGAGGGCGCACACCCATACACACACATACATAGGCACACACAAATACACACGTACAGACAGACAGAGATAATATATTCCATATCACATCAGCACGTTCGTCGTTTTCATTAGTTCTATATTACAGTAATTGCTTTCTATATTATGAAATTCAAATTCTATAAATATTCTTAGAATTGCGACTGATATAGCTGCCATTGTTGTCGTAATTTTTGTTGTTGTTCCTGCAAATTTTGTTGTAGTTGTAGCCGTTGTTTCCGTTTCCTTATTTGCCATTTGTTGTTGTAGTTCCTGCCATTACTATGGCAATTGTTGTTTTTGTTGTTGTTTTCTTAAACAATCGTTTGCTAGCCTGCCTCCATCGCTCTGAAACTTGCACTTTTTATTGTCGCCGTTGTTGCCACGGTCGTCGTCGTCATCATCGTTGTTGTTGTTGTTGTTGTTGTTGTTGTTGTTGTTGTTGTTGTTGTTGTTTGGGGTGTCGTTGTCCACGTCGTCGCCGCCATCGTGGTCGTTGTTGAGTAATGGTGACAGCGGTGTCGATTGTGTCGGTGGTGACAATATTGGTGGTGGTGTTTGTGGAGTTAGCGGTGGTGG
>NC_068986.1:49265106-49268573 GCF_001194135.2 Octopus bimaculoides
GGTGGTGTCGGTTGTGAAGTTAGTGTTTGTAGTGCTCTTAGTGGTGTTTGTGTTGCTGTTGATGGTGATGGTGATGATGGTGGTGGTGGTGGTGGTGGTGGTCTTGGTGGTGGTGGTGTTGCTGGTGGTGGTAATGATTATGGTGATATTGTTCTTGTTAGTAGTAGTGGTGGTGATGTTTTGTTGCAGTAGTTACTGTTGTTATTATGGATGTTGCAATTTCTTTTCTTTTTGTTGTTGTTGTTACCCTTGTTATTGATATTGTTGATGTTGTTGTTGTGGTTATCATTGTTGTAATTCTCATTGTTATTATTGCGGTGTATTACAGGTTCGCGTACACTTAATGTGATTCTGAGGTCCAATTCTGCATGACACTGTATAACATACCTTGACCTTTGAATGAAAATTCGTATTGAGAAGAAGAAGAAGAAGAAGAAGAAGAAGAAGAAGAAGAAGAAGAAGAAGAAGAAGAAGAAGAAGAAGAAGAAGAAGAAGAAGAAGAAGAAGAAGAAGAAGAAGAAGAATCTGGAAACATAGAACTCTTACTACATAGAACTCTTACTACAGAAAACAAATGAGTTCATTATTCGAATGAGATGGAGAGCTCTCTACTATCATTCTCTATCGTTTTTTACTCTATACAAGTTGGACCTATTAATATAGATATCTACAGGATGGGTGGAAAGTAACTAGGCAAATTGCTTATAGAATTTTTAGTATCACTGAAGTCATGAAAAAAACACTTTTTAAACAGACAACACTAATGCGTATTTTTTTTTTTTTATTTTCTTATTGTCTTATTTCTTATTTCTTATATTCCAGATGGCCGGTCACTTGACTTTTCAGCGTCGAGCTAAGATAGCACGCTATGAAGTGAGGACTTTTGTTGTTTCAGTCCAGAGATAGTGGCGTGCATGGAAAGGTAAGACAATAAAAAGTTGTCATGCAAGGCTGATGACCACGGGCTCTGTGAATGATGCAAGAAGTGGCCGTCCAAACACATCCCGATCAGCGGAGAACGTGGCAACAGTGCAGGAAATGTTTAATCGCAGATCGCAAAAATCAACACATCAAACAGCGCGTGAAAGTGGACTAACAAGACATACAATACGGACGGTGTTGCATAAAGAATTAAATTTTCGTCTGTGGAAACCACATAACGTGCAGTAGCTAAAGCCTGAAGACTGTTACAGCAGAAGTCCAGAAGTCCAGATCTCACTACATGTGATTTTTACCTGTGGGATTACACAAAAAAGTGGGGTGTACAAGAAAAAAACCTCACACACTAGAGGACTTGGAGACACGGATTCAGGAGGTTCTCAGTGATCCTAGACGACGACCTTCAGAAGGTTGTTCACTCCATCCTTGGCCGTTTGTGGAAACTGGTTGCCACTACCGGTGCTTACGTTGAAATATGAAGATTTACTTTCATTTTCCCATGTAATAAAGAACGTGTATAATCTGTTTCAATAGATTTGTAAAAAGAATATGAACTTTATTACAAATTTTTAATGCCAACTTACTTTTCACCCACCCTGTATATATTTATACTTTAAAATTCATCTGAAAGTCTCCACCATTTGCTTTCTCCCGTTTTGCATGTATATATGTATACATATTTTGTATTACGTACCAAAGCTAATATATTTAATATTTGACGTATCAGATTTGTTTATCTGCATAATAGCCTCCATACCCGGTCAAATGGGTGCCTTTTAAAGCCTTTCTTTACCTTGTGGAATCGATCCTCTGTAAAGAAATCGGAGTCTATGTTTGAATCTTTTGAGCACTAGTAAGTGTCGTCTATACAGAAGATCTCATCTGTTGACTACATATATACGCATGTATGTATGTATATTCTTTTATCCTTTTATTCTTTTGCTTCAGTCATTTGACTGTGGCCATGCTGGAGCACCACCTTTAGTCGAGCAAATCGACCTCAGGACTTATTCTTTGTAAGCCTAGTATTTATCCTATCGGGTCACTTTTGATGAGCCGCTAAGTTACGGGGACGTAAATACACCAACATTGGTTGTCAAGCGATGGTAGGAAGACAAATACAGACACACAAACATATACACAAACATATACACACATATACACAAACATATGCACAAACATATACACACATATACAAATATACGACGGGCTTCTTTCAGTTTCCGCCTATCAAATCCACTCAGAAGGATTTGGTCGACCCGAGGTTATAGAAGAAGACGCTCTCCCAAGGGGCCACGCAGTGGGACTGAACCTGGAGCCATGTGGTTGGGAATCAAGGTTCTTACCACATACATACATACATACATACATACATACATACATACATACATATATACATACATACATATATGTGTATGTCTCTTCTATTTTTTAATTATTATAAATCTTCCACTGAAGAGGTAACCGATTTCTAACAAATAAACAAGGCTCCATCTTTGGGATATAGTTAACACAGACACATTTACATTTGGAACTTAAGAAAAGGCTTGCATATTTTTACTGTTCCACTCACGGAACAGTGAAAATATGGTGGATATAGTAGTAGTAGTAGTGGGTACGACTGGTGGGGTGGATATTGTTGTAGTGGTAGTGGTAGCAGTGGTGGTGGTGGTGGTGGATATGGTGGTGTGGTTGTGGAAGTAGTAGTAGTAGTAGTAGTAGTAGTAGTAGTAGTAGTAGTAGTAGCAGCAGCAGCAGCAGTAGTAGTAGCTGTTATTACAATTCTTGTTGCACGTGAAAAACGCTAAAATTAGTACCCGTATGTTGTTACATGTTAGGTGTGTCTCTACCATCTACCACCTTCCTTTATTCTGGTTTTGTTATATTTTGGTAATTAGTAGTAGGGCAAAATGGTGGTGGTGGCGGTGGTGGCGGTGGTGGCGGTGGTGGCGGTGGTGGTGATGGCAGCGGTGGTATTGCCTATTGGCTTGCGATGTTCTGTTTATTAAAATTTCTTGTAATATTGTCTCAAACTTCAAGATTAGACATTAATTTAGACATCAGCAGTTTACGAAGCGAGAAAAGCAAAATGGAAACAAAAGAAGGATGTAATTAGCAACGAAATTAATAAGAACGTCTTTCTTGCACACAAATACATATACATATATACACACATACATACATACATACGTACATACAGGCATGCATGCATACATACATACATACATTCATACATACACACATACATACACACACACACACATACATACATACATACATACATACATGCATGCATACATGCATATATACATACATGCATACGTACGTACATACATGCATGCATACATACATACATACATACATACATACATACATACATACATACATACATACGTACGGACGTACGTACGTACAAATATACATGCTCATACACCGGAAATTCTATATGAACGGCTACAAAGATTATCTTGTGTCTATATATATATATATATATATATATATATATATATATATATATATATATATAT
>NC_068986.1:49268871-49273213 GCF_001194135.2 Octopus bimaculoides
ATATATATATATATATATATATATATATATATATATATATATATATACACACACACACACACAAGGTGGTATCAAAATATTTCCGGACTAGTAACGTTTGATAAAAAAAATAAATAACTTATTTAGCCAAGTTTTAACAACATCTCTAAAATAGTCATCTTGCACAGCACTACACTCGTCTCAGCGTTCCTGTTATTTCTGAAATCCAACCTGGAAGTCGTTTTCCGTAAGCGAGTCGAGGACCTTCTGCGATTCACTCTTAATCTCGACAACAGTATTAAAGCGGTGACCTTTGAGCTGCATTTTCATCTTGGGGAAGAGACGGCGCTGAATCTAGCGTATATGGCTGGTGCGGAAGCGATAACATGTTTTTGGCGAGAACCTCACGAGAACTGTGTGGAGAATCTTTGTTCATCGCGCTCTATAGACGCGAGTGCTTTCGCCGAATGTTCTCCCACAAACGCTTCAAAATGTCGCAGTAGAACTCTCGATTGACAGTCTGGCCCTGGGAGCCGAATTCTCGATGCTCGATATCATGTTTCCGCGGGTGACGCTCGTGACAGGTCTTCCAGATCGCTCATTGTCAACCAGGGACGTTCTTCCGTTTATGAATCGCCCGTGTCACTCGAAAGACTGCGTACAACCCATTGACTTATCACTGTAAGCTTGCCGAAGCATGCTCAATGTCTTTGCAGCAGACCTCCTCAAGTTTAACGCAAAATTTCACGTTGGCTTTTTATGCCTGTCCATGACAATATCGCAGGCTACAGCATAAACAAGATCACAATTTGCGAATTGAACACAGCGATTTCACTCGGCACACTGCTTCCTGCATGTCACTGCTAAATGTCACCGCGCACACAACCGTGTGCTGCGATCTGTTGGCGCTCTAGGGAACTAGTCCTGGAACTTTTCGACACCACCTCGTATGCCTTGTTAGTCTTATGACTGCATTCGAATCTCAGCTTGGTGTGTTTTTACACACAATGTGGGATTTATCTTCCGAACTATCCTGTGACGACAGTATTCCCACGTTTATGAGGAAACGAACGTGTTAAATATAAGTGTACTCACCTGATATGCATACACACATACATATATATGTGGCACGTGTTTCTGTATATATATATATATATACACACATGTACATACATAAATAAATGCATATACACACATCTACATGCATATATATGTGTATTTATATTAGTGGGTGTGAATTTAAATGCAAGGTATGTTTATTTTTATAAATATACAAAATTAGATGAATTATTCTTGACGGAAGCAGTCTTAGTAATAAAAGGTAATCTTTATATCCAACTTAATGTGGACGTCTTGTTAGGATGCTGAATACTGCGTTGTTAGCCTTGAGAAATCTTTTTATATATGCGTAGGGTGCATAAAAGCGCATACATAAATCGTAGCAAACGAAAACAATCCATTATGGGAGATTCATCTGCTACGCTTTACGTATGTGCTTTTATACCCCATGTGCCTATATGAGAAGATCATTCGAGGTTAATAACGCAATATTCGGAATTCTAACAATACAATGTCAGCCACGCTGTGAGAAGTAAAGAAACTGCTTATAAAATAAGTTTGATCTCTGTATTGCACAACAATTTGGATCTAAATTCTTAAACCTTACTAATGACTTATAGGCCTATAGTATTTCGTTATGCAGCCATAATGTATATTAAACGTTTTATAAGTCAATACCGTGCACTACTGTGTTAGCTGTGCACTTAAATCGTGTGTTAAGTTCATCTTTATAGGAAACCTGTAGAGATGACCTTAACATCTTTTCTAAAACCTTCATCAGGAAAGGTATACGTGGCTACAATCCACAGAGTTTCGTAGCTTGTACTGAATTCGTCTACCTAATTTGTTTAGTAATGCTTAGCACTGACAACATGGATTAATTAATAATTAATGCACAACAGAGCTACTGGGGATAATTAGAAATTTAATATATATCAGTTTTGACAACAATGTACTTTTATTGTGATACATGTACAAAGTAATTATATCAAATGTTTATATATCTTCCCGACCATAAAGCGTAGGATGCACATAGCGAGTTTGAAGTCTTCTGAGATCTTCATCTGAAAAAGAGTCAGAAATATATTATTATTATTATTATTATTATTATTATTATTATTATTATTTATTTATTTATTTATTTATTTGTTATTCTTTTCCTTAAGTCATTGGTCTGCAGTCACGATAGAGCACCATCTTCGTCCTTGCTGCTGGTTTTAAAGTGTCGTATTTATCCTACTGGTTCCTTTCGTCGAACCGCCTGGGACATAAGCTAGCCAACATCGGTTGTCAAGTGGTAAGAGACAAGCGTATGCTCAAAGACACATACACACTCATATACATGGAGCTTCCGCGCAATTCCCACCTGCTTTTCTTCTATTCTTTTGCTTATTTAAGTCATTTGACTGCGGCCATGCTGGAGCACCACGTTAAAGACTTTTTTAGTTGAAGAAATCGACCTCAGAACTGATTCTTTGTAAGCCTAGTACTTATCCTATCGGTTCCTTTTGCCGAACTGCTTTGTTACGGGGACGTAAACATGCCAACATCGGTTGTCAAGCGATGGCGGTTGGGGACACAGACACAAAGACACAGGTACAGAAATATATGTACACACGCACACACATAAACACACACGCACACACATATAGAGACACGCACACACCCTCATATATATACATATATATACGACGGGCTTCTTTCAGTTTCCGTGTACCAAATCCACTCACAAGGCTTTAGTCGGTCCGAAGCTATAGTAGAAGACACTTGCCCAAGGTGCCACGCAGAGGGACTAAACCCGGGACCATGTGGTTAGGAAGCAAAGCTTTTTACCACACAGCCACATCTATTCAAAATGCATTGGTAAGCTTGGTGTTTTAGTACCAGTAAGTTGCAGTAAAGTGTAAGTCACCCGAAAATGCATTCGTTGCAAAAGAATTTTCTTAAACTCACAGCCTTACTTGCACTATTATTCTTCACACATGCTAAGGAATAATGGTGGAGCCTCGACACACAGAGTCACTCCTCCTGCTAGAAATAGCAGCCAAATATCTCTGAAATCAAATACTGCAGTTTAAAAATGTTTTTAAACAAAAGTATATACAGGTTAATACAGTCATAGGTACACTATGCATGATGGAAAATACATGGATGGAAAGAATTTTCTTAAACATACACAGCCTTACTTGCATAATTATTCTACACGCATCCTAAGGAACAATATTCGGGCCTCGACATAGACAGTCGCCCATCCTGTTAGAAATAGCAGCCAAATATCTCTGCAGTCAAACACTGTTGTTTTAAACGTAGAAAAGAAATGAAAGGATTTACTGGTTAATACAGTCGTAGATAAACTATGCATGAGAGAAAAACGGGATGATAACTGTTGTAATATCCTTGACCATAGGCCTATTCGATCATGTCTGACCGGAATCTAAACCAACAAACGTTACCGTAAATGTTGACTGACTACATCGGTCAGTTAACATCATTAAAGATATTAACCATTTCTGCTGGAAGCACTTTTGACATTAGTAGTAGCTTGCAGGTGCTTTTTGGGCTTGGCACTGTCACACTAAGAATCAGTTTCTCTCCCAAGGCAGTCTTGGAGTTCAATATACCCCTTATACCGTTCATAAATATTTTTAATATTCGCAGACGTGTCTCCGTATTAGTTAATATAATTACGTTAATGTTTTAATTTATCTAAGTAGACTGTAATTATATTAGTTAATGGTCATTAATTGTCTTTATTTAATATTACAGCTGATGGGGCGGTTATTTGTTGTTGATGTTGTTGTTGTTGTTGTTGGTGGTGGTGGTGGTGTTGTTGTTGTTGATATTGTTGTTATAAATTTGATATTGTGACGTGATCGAACACCTGGTGTGTCTGTCCATTTTAGGAATTCTTGCGAAAACTGTATTAGCGGTTTCATATTGTTATTTCTTCGATAGCTTTGACAGTATTTCACCTGACCTCATCAAGTACACATTACACATTTTCTTTGTGTAGCAATTATAATTAAGAATTTTCGTATTACCGAATGCTTGCCCTTTGAATTATTCATTTATGATTATATTCGTGGGGCATAGAAAAGCTTATCGTCTTTCCCGCTCTTTTTGTTCCTGCAATCTAACTCCAGGTCGAGCAAACCTCAAACGCATTCGCCCCTTCACTGTGCCCTTTTATTATCATCATCATTATCATCATCATCATCATTTTTATTATTATTATTATTATTATTATTATTATTATTATTATTATTATTATTGAGTGAGAGAGCAGTGCATGCCATCAAAGTGA
>NC_068986.1:49282272-49284176 GCF_001194135.2 Octopus bimaculoides
ATATATATATATATATAGTATATATTGTAAAATTAATTATGAATGGGAATAATATTCGCTTGAGTGATTAAATGTGCCGTCAGCGAAACTTAAAGTCTAATCAGCAAGCATTTTACAAGAGATTCGACTCTACTCTGTGTATCGACCTCACCACCACTAACCCCTCCAGAACATGTTCCGTTGTTTGTTTTTACTTGCTTCGCAAGAATTGCGTCGATATACATACATGTATGTACAGGATGTCCCCAAAAGATTGACATCATGTCGTAGTCTACTAACATAGCCGATTCTTGCTCAAATCATCTTAAATTTTAGCAAAATGTGTGAAAAAAAATCAGTTCTCGTTGTTGTTTTTAGAGTGAAGAATGACGTTCACTAGAAATTTTTTAAAAATCATTTTGTATAGAATATCCCTGAACACATTTAAACAAGAGAGTGCAGGGTACATTTTCAAGAAAATTCAATTAAAATGCACCAACTGGAAAGCAAACTTGGACATAGCACAAAAATTTCAAAGAACAAGGTTGTCTGTGCAGAGCAAAGGGATTTGGACGATCCCCAGTATAAGAAGGTATCGTCAATCAGGTTCTGTGAACACCAGAAAGTCTGTAAGAAGAGCATCTATGGAAATCAGATTCTTCGTAGAACACTTTGGCATGTTGAAAGGAAACACTTGCGAATAACATCCTATAAGCTGCACCTCGTTTAAGCTATAAGCACAGATGACAGGGGAAAGCATAAGCCAGTCTGTGTCGCTGTATAAGAGTAACTTGAAGATAAGTTGTTCGAAAAGCGCCTTGTTTTCAGTGATGAGACACATTTCATACGAATGGCAAAGTCAACAAGCATAATGTTCACATTTGGTGGGAAGAAAATCCTCATGCTGCAGTTGAGTAGATGAATGACTCGCTGAAAGTGAATATGTCCTTCGCAATCTCCAAGCATCGTCTTTATGGGCTGTTTTTCTTTGAGGGAAACGTGACAAACAATGTTTATCAGCAAATGCTTTAGAAATGATTATTTGATGAACTCATTACAAATGAGCATGAGCGCTCCATTTTTCAACAGGGTGGGGCTCCACTTCACTGGAAGCTGACAGTGCGGGATAATCTCAATGAGATGGATCAGGTGTGACAGTGATAACGATAATGTGCAGTTGAAATGGACACCACGTTCACCTGACTTGACACAATATGATTTTTTTCTATGGTGTTATGTCCCCACTTTTCCTACAAGCCTAGAGGAACTCAAGTAGAGAATGTTACACAAGACATGCAACAGGGTGTTTGGCAGCACGTAATCCTAAGGATCACAAGTGGTTAAATAAATATATTTACCTCTTATACCTCCTGACATTTTATGGTTCATATATTCCTCATGAAATAATTTCATTCATTAAGTCTCTTGGATTTCAACTACATGTAACACTACATTATATTCCTCCATATTGGATTAATATGCAGTCTGCTAGCCGATTCCTTTAGAATTGCTTTCAGTGATAGCTGCCACATGATCCTGTGAATCCATATACTATACTACAAATTTATAGTGTATATATATATATCATCATCATCATCATCATCGTTTAACGTCCGCTTTCCATGCTAGCATGGGTTGGACAATTTGACTGAGGACTGGTGCAACCGGATGGCTACACCAGGCTCCAATCTAATTTGGCAGAGTTTCTACAGCTGGATGCCCTTCCTAACGCCAACCACTCAGAGAGTGTAGTGGGTGCTTTTACGTGTCACCCGCACGAAAACGGCCACGCTCGAAATGGTGTCTTTTATGTGTCACCCGCACAAGAGCCAGTCCAGGGGCACTGGCAACGATCTCGCTCGAAAACCCTACAAGGCCAGTCAGGCGGTACTGGCAACGGTCACGCTCAGGATGGTACATCTTAT
>NC_068986.1:49284515-49285449 GCF_001194135.2 Octopus bimaculoides
TATATATATATATATATATATATGCATATGTATATATGTACATGCATTATTATATATATGCTTGTGTATTTAATAATATACATATGTACATACAAACGCACTTACATACACACATGCATGTGAAACATGCATACAAGTTCTTATGCATGTATATACATACACGCATACATAAACACATCCATACATACACACATTCTTATATATGCACATACACACATATACATGCATACACAATTGCATACATGCACACAAACATACGCAAACATAAACACATATGCGTATACAACACATATACGTATTTATTGTGTAGTAGAACAGCTTGCTATTCAGATCTCTTTTAACTTTCATCTGGATGATCAAGACTTGATAAACGACATCCAACCACTTCAGTGCTTGGTAACTTATTCGCGGTTCCAGTTGTGTGTTTTAGCGGTTAAAACATGGCGTCCAAGTGTTGTGAATTGACAATAAGAAAGTGAAGTTGAGGAGATTAGTGAAACTCTCCGTGTGGTGTAATGCAGCGTCGGAAGGGTCGGATTAGATGAAAGGAAAGATAATTTGTTTTAATATATTTTTAGTTTGCATTGTAATTGTTTTTGTTTTCTTTTATTAATTTTCTTTTATTGTTTCTTTCTGTTTTGTTGCCAGAGTTACATCGAGTGTTCTAATCAAATATACTGAATTTTCTTAGTTGATTCAGCGGTGTTGCTGCTGCTGTTGTTGTTATGGTGTTGGTGGTGGTGGTCGTTGTTGTTGTTGTTGTGGCGGTCGTCGTGGTCGTTGTTGTCGTTGTTGCTGTTGACGATGATGATGCTGATGGGTATGGGTCTACATTGGCCAAACCCCGATAATTTAAGGCGAAGAAAATAAGAAGAAAATTGACATTGATAATATTGATGACGATGATGATGATGAGGAGGAGGAGGAGGTGGAG
>NC_068986.1:49285572-49289119 GCF_001194135.2 Octopus bimaculoides
GGAGGTGGTGGTGGAGGGGGAGGAGGTGGTGGTGGAGGAGGAACAGAGAAGGAGTTAGAGAAGAGAGGATAGGAAGAGGGGAAGAGGAAATGGAGGAAGAGAATCATAGCAATGATGGCCTAGTTGTTGCTGTTGTTGTTGTTGTTGGTGGTGGTGGTGGTGGGCAGCGGCAATGATGATGATATGGTCGTTAAGGTTGTGGTTGTGGTTATGTTTGTGGCGTGGCCATGATGATAATGATGATGACGATGATAAAGAAGGAGAAAAAAACGAAAACGAAGAGGACTACGATGACGATAATGATGATGATGATGATGATGAGGAGGAGGAGGAGGCGGAGGTGAAAAAGAACGAGGAATAATTAGAAGGATGATATGATTACAATGAAAACGATGGTGTTGGTGGTTATTCTGTTAATAGTAATACTAATGCTGGTATTTCATTTCAATAATACAATCGTAACAACGACAACAATAATGACTTCTAAGATAAGCACACGGCCTCATATCTAGTGTAAGAGTATAGCTACAGGTATTCGATGAAGGTAAACTTTTAGTTTTCTCCGTACTCTGCCATCATGTCTCCTCTGAATATGTTGTTTTCGAATCTGTTATCGCTCCACAGAACCCAAGGCTTTCGAGAAGCTAACCTTTTCGATCTTGATTTCTTCTAGATGAAAGAAGCAACTCTTTCGTTCGCCTGTTACGCATGCCATATCTAGTGGCTGACTTTCTCTCTCGTAGTATTTCTTTGTGTACTTTGGTATCTTTTACACTATCCCCGTTAGTCTATCATCCCTGCTCACTCACTGTTCCCTTCTCATCTACAAAAGACAATACAGTGAAATTACTTGGTGTGATATGGGAAGAAACCACTAGCCATCGACCTTTGGCTCTAAAGATGTGGCACTTTTTGGGCTGTCCACGGAAAGACAAATGGTGATTCGATAAGCGGAGGTGTTGAGACAGCAGTTAACGCGACCTGCTGTTGTTGTTGCTGGTTCTTCTGCATCTTTCTGTTCCTTTTCTTCCAATGTCTCCCATTCTCCCTCTCTTGTTGGCAATAAAACGCAAAGAACATTCAACAGGAGACATACAACGACATAGAGTAGGGCACACAACTTATGTACAGACATGGGTGAGAATGAAAGACATAATGAGACGAATTATAAATTTGTTGAAATAAACGCACACAAATCCTTACATGGAATCATCAAAAAGTATTAAAATATAGACACGTATATAAAGACGTGCACATATAAAAACCTATACGTTTGTTCTGTTTAGTCCAGAGAATGGACTCAGCAGAACAGGAGGGAAGAGGTGGATGGAAGAGTCGCTGAAAAGGTCACAGATGTGTGACGAAAGATTTCTAAGCAATGGACAGAAGATAAAATAGGAACAATAAATAAATGAGTGAAGAATAATAAATGAGTGAAGAACGAATATATGCTACAAATGTTTCTTTAGCAAGAAAAAAAATGACAATCCTGAAATATATATGTATTTATTTTTATATCCTTGTATTGGATATATAATATAAAGAAGCAGTGGGGAAGGAAGCATATATACGACGCATTACTATTACTCTTATACGAGACTCAACGCTCTGTATCAAAAGCTCACAGTGAACTGCTTACCAACACGAACTGCCAATCACTCACAATTCTTTACTTTATAATAATGAGTCAGTCCAATTTTTAGTTACTTGAGTGGTTGTCGGAATCCTTCCACAACCTCTCCCCTTTTTAGAATCAGTCTCCCCTATCTTCTCCCCTTTTGTGAATTGAACTCTGCTCCGAATTTTAATATCGCTTCTGCTTAGGGTCCAATTCCAGTAGCAAAATCAGCACACCCTGATTTAATTATTCTTTTTCTTAATGTACACAGTTGGTACTGCCCATTTACTGTATTTAACTCCAATATTTCTAGTCCCTCGAACTCTAAATTTATCTGTTCTAATACTGCGAACGGTACCGTTCATTTTTGTTTAAATGACGGTATGACGTTTTCTTGTATTTCAAACCGTGCTTTTGTGTTGTTATACAAACCTAATTTATCAGACAGTACCTCAGGAAAAATATCTAAATTTCATTTTTTTTTCAATTTGTCTCACGACTTATTTGTACTGGAGGCAAAATCATTTACATTTTTACAGAAAAGATTTATGGGGAGATCCAATAAATTAAACAATTCCATCCAGTCAGTACTGGACAAGTTTGTTGTATTATTTAACACAAAAGTTTAGCTTTTAAGGTTTTTTACGAAATGTAATGTTACTTATCAATTCGCCTTTGAAATATAATTCTTTTTCCTGAAACACCACGGACAATTTTCGAGGTTTCACTTAATTTAGGTCTCCCGATATTTTTCTCTGTATCTGTGCTAATTATTGTGATGTCACTGTCTGCATCCAATTGTAGCTTTACGTTTGAGGCATTAACTTTTCCATACACAACTTTTCTTTGAGGCTCGTTCGTATTTTTTGTCACCGATAATCTGTTTACGTGTTTTTGTTGTTTTTTTCTGTTGAACTGTTTTTTTAGGTTCTGTACTACAATACGAATTTTTATGGCCTATTTTACAACACTTGTAGCATTTTATATTTTTTAACAGACAGTTATTTCTAAAATGTAGACCACCGCACCTATAACATGGATTCGATCTTGGTATATTTTGTTTATTTTCTTATACGTTACCGGTCGACACGCTTGAATCTAAGAACAGTCTTTCCCTTCAGTCTTATTTGCGTCATGTCGTAGGTTAATAATTCTCTTACATTCTTTTGCTACGGCTGTGAAGTTAAATTTTGGTCCTGTTCTAATTCTGTTAATATCCGGGAACATATATCTACACCTTTGCTTGCAGTAAGTCCTTGAACAAAACTTATAGACTTGAACATGTCCGGGGTCAACTCATTCAATTTGAATTTCTTACAGTCTCTGTTAACCACTTCGGCATAGGTGACAAAATCTTCTTCGTCTTTTTTGACCAAATTTAAACATTACCAGCGAGTATTTAACAGGGAACTTCTTTCACTGTAAATTTTCGATAAAATATTGTTTCATCAAAACAAATCTCACCTGGCTTCTTCGACAGAATATAATTACTATATTTTTCTTGTTCAGCAAGGGAAAACTTACTTAAAAGCAGTGGTACTTCTTATTGATCCAACTTTTACACTCTTCTTTGAAGATTTCTTCGTATCTACGAAAATATGCAAAGAATGTAGGGATCTATTTTAAAACGGGGGCCACATTTTTCATTAATGTTTTACGTAGTGTTTTTGGTACGGAAAGACTTTCGAACTTCGTATACTTATCTATTTTGTGTTATAGAACAGAAAAATATTTTTGTATTCGAATTTATTTCATGTAAAGAATTGTCTTATTTCGATAATTTCAACCAATCACTGACAAGTATTCAGTTGTTTACATTTACTCCTTTGGCTGATTAAGCGATGTAAAGCGTATTTAATCTCCATACCTTCGTTTTATTTGCTTTTTTCATTTTAAATTTGCTTTAACCCTAACCCTAACCCTAACCCT
>NC_068986.1:49289668-49293630 GCF_001194135.2 Octopus bimaculoides
ACAACGTACTATTATTACTATTTCACGAGACTCAACGCTCTATATCACGGCTGACAGTGAACTGCTACCAACACGAACTGCCAATCGCTCACAGTTCTTTACTTTATAATAATGAGTCAGTCCACCTTTTAGTCACTTGAGAGGTGGTCACAATCCTTCCACAACACACACACACACACACACACACACACACACACACACATATATATATATATATATATATATATAACTGTATATATATATATATATATATCTGTATATATGTTTGTGTGTGTACTTATGTGTGTGTATTGGAGCTGGTGGATGTGGGTGTCAATGGGTGTGATCTATCTAATCACAACGTTTTATTTCCTATATTTGTACTCTTTGAAAAAATAGCAACCAAGTACAACCACACCAAAATAAATAAATGAACAAGCAAGCAAACAAATAATTAAATAAATAAGTCATGCAACGTGGAGTTTCAAAATAACAGCAAAAAGAACCGTTAAAAGAAAACACATGAAGAAACAAACACAAAAATCATAGAAACAAAATGCAAAATACAGTTGAAGTGAGTAATAGGGTGTGTGACAGTTTTTGGTCGATATAACATTGGTGATATACATGATCTATTGACAGCAATGTTGCACACTGGTATGCAAGGATGCACTTTCTGAAAACGTTTTGTATAGTACATAGTGTCGCTGGTTCGTGAATCTCGTGTGCTTGAGATGTGGATGTGTGTTTGCTTTTGTGTATGAATGTGAGTGTTCATATGTGTATATATATAGGAATGTATGTGAGTCTGTGAATGAATGCATGGTTTTTGACTTCAGATAATACTTATGTCCAAGTTTTAAAGTCCGCTTGTCTTGTGAGTAAAACATCATAGTATACGATCAACTAAATGTCAAACAGTCTGGTTGTTATTGTCGGCATAAACAGCACATCTTCATCAATAAAATTATATCATTTCAATAGTCTCAGGAACACAGAGATGTAGTATAAGAGGAAGGCAAACGCGATTATCTACTCCTCCATCTCCACCACCACCATCACCACGTGATTTGGTTCCCTGTTAAAGTGCTACACAGTCAGACATGGTCTTCGTCTTCGCAAAAATGTAACCTACAAATGAGCGGTAGTAACACCACGCTCCTACCAGGCAAGGGTCAACTTTGGTGACACTGTCGATTTTAAGCTTCGCTACCAAGCACATATTCTTTTCTCCAATAGAACTTCTTAATTATCTACCTCTCTAGCAACTCGACCTCAGGTTCCAAAACATACCCTGTACCCTATCCTGGTCCATTATCTCTGAGGGTCCCCCGTACAAAACTAACCTCGGGGGTTTGTAAACTATGTTTAAGGGAATTGTTCGCTATCCTTTTCAACCACAACCTCTCATTACTTAATAGATTCTCGGATTTACTCTTTTTATGTGAACACAAATCTACTCATCTTTTGCTCATTATGTAAAATCTATAGAATTCCCTAATTACGATACAAATTTAAGTTACAACTTAGCCGCATTAACAACATATCCCTTCTATTTATACCCCCATCTATCATATATTTGTGTGTGTGTGTGTGTGTGTGTGTGTGTGTGTGTGTGTGTGTATCTTTAGATTCTCTTTGTGTGTGTATGTGTGTGTGTGTGTGTGTGTGTGTGTGTGTGTGTGTGTGTGTGTTGTGTCTTTCGATTCTTCTTACCTAGCACATCCTCCTTTACCGTCACGCCATTCTCATAGTTCGAATTCCTTCACCATTTCTTCCAAGCTTCTTCTTCAACAACAACACTTAGCACTACCTACCCCTTGCCTTTCCTACCAACCTATCTCTCCCTTTCCCCCTCTCTGTCCACTTCTCTCTGTTTACTCTCATACATTTCTACCTATTTCAGTTCTCTCCCTCCGCCGCCAATCCACTTTCATTCTTCGAATTCTCACTTCGTCTCCCTACAGGTATCTATAACTATATCTCCTATCACTTCCCATATACTTTCGAGCCGCCTACGCTCTCCCTCCACCTACTTTCATTGGCCTTCCTCTTCACCCATTCTATCTTTAAATTTCCCTGCGCTATGATCTGAAATGTCAGATACCAATCTCTCCACCCTGAAGACAGATTTATCTAATGTTTATATGCATCCCTCATAGTTGCATATCCTTGACGTTTTGGGACAACACCTACCAAAATTATGACATAATTCCGAGGTCCCAGAAACATCTGTCGGACCTGTAATACCCTACCTTCTCCCCTAAGTGTTTTTTGTATCTTTGTGCTGTATATAAATCTGTTCAGTTGATATACAAATATCTATACATTTATGCACGAATGTCCATCGCCTCAGTATTTTCAGTCTTTGTTTCTCTCTATTTACAGACTTATTTGTTTATTTGCATCTTTGCCTCTATAAATGGTCACTTTGATTCCTCCTATAGGACTTAGTCCTCGGTGGACTTAGTCCTCAGTGAAGATTTCGGAGTTTAAGTTCAAATCATTTGAGCGCTACTAAGTTGTGTTTTCTACATTGAGCATCCCTGGATCTCATCTGTTTATTTGTGTGTGTGTGTGTGTGTGTGTGTGTGTGTGTGTGTGTGTGTGTGTGTTTACACATACATACATACATACATACATACATACATACACATACGAATGATGGACTGACATGCTATCTCTCATCGAAGTATGAAAGAGGGCTTGGAACACTAAATTCAATAATAATAATTATTATAAGCTTAAAGTTGATAAGCGACCACCGTGTATTGGCTAAAAGAAATATTCTAAAATTGGGGCGTAGAAGCCCTCAACAGAAAAAGTAGGTGTCGAGGGCTTGTATAACCAATACTCAGTGATCGCTTATAAGTTTTAAGCTTATAATTATTATTTATTTATTACCCACAGGGGGTTAAACATAGAGGGGACAAACAAGGACAGACAAAAAGATTAATTCGATTACATCGACCCCGAAAGAATGAAAAGGAAAGCCGACCTCGGCGGAATTTCAACTCAGAACGTAACAGCAAGCAAGTTACCACTAAGCATTTACTCCGGTGTGCTAACGAGTCTGCCAGCCCGCCGCATTTGTCAGTGCTTCTCCATTTAACCCAGAAAATTCACATGTTTATTTGTATTCTAAATTCAATGTTATCAGGTAGTATAACCTCTTGTAACCGTGTAGAACCATAATACTTCTACATTGTACCATTTCTTCACCAGCAGACATTAAGATTATTTGTACATGCCCATACTATTGTACCACTAAAAATAAATTGGTCTGCATTTTAATTCATATTAACTCGTCGGGAAACGATTACATAATATAATATTACATTTATAAATACTTGCCAAAACATTTTTGCATGTTTTTCTTATTAAATTTAATATGCTTTACATTAAGCGACATATTTTGCATGAATCATGTTTAATAAATTTTTAATGAGTTTTAAAAATCAAAATTGTCAATATATTCAAATTTATTTATGCCATATAGTTTTATTAAGCTATAAATAATTGCATGTAAATATTTGAATGAAACACTGTCGTCTTTACTGGAGATGTTGGTTCGAATCCTAATGGAAGCATTCGAATTATTCCTTCCAAAAGTGATTTTTAACCGGATATTTATTTGTTATTATTTATAATTTTATGTGCATCGAGATCCACTATTCCAAAAATGAATTATTTCAACTCTCTCGAAATTTTATAAAAGTTCATATGACGCCAACAACATAATTGGCAATAAATATATCTGAAATAGATAAAGAAATTTGAAGTATTACTTTGTAGAACGTTTGTCTTCTCTAGAGCAAATGTGAGTTCGAGTTCCAAGGGCAGCCGTATAGTTTTTCTGTCGAAAAAATGTTTTTTAACCCAATATTTACATGCTGTTATCTATAATTCTATGTGCTGCGAGATCCACTTTTCAAGAAAAAAAAAAACTCATTCTCTCTCTCTCTCTCTCTCTCTCTCTCTCT
>NC_068986.1:49295158-49300266 GCF_001194135.2 Octopus bimaculoides
TAGTAGTAGTAGTAGTAGTAGTGGTGGTGGTGGTGGTGGTGAGAGTGGCAGGAGTAGTGCTGTAGGATGTGATGTTAGTATTTGTTGTTGTTGGCGCTCCGTCGCTTACGACGTCGAGGGTTCCAGTTGATCCGATCAACGGAACAGCCTGCTCGTGAAATTAACGTGCAAGTGGCTGAGCACTCCACAGACACGTGTACCCTTAACGTAGTTCTCGGGGATATTCAGCGTGACACAGTGTGGCAAGGCTGACCCTTTGAATTACAAGCACAACAGAAACAGGAAGTAAGAGTGAGAGAAAGTTGTAGCGAAAGAGTACAGTAGGGTTCACCACCATCCCCTGCCGGAGCCTCGTGGAGCTTTAGGTGTTTTCGCTCAATAAACACTCACAACGCCCGGTCTGGGAATCGAAACAGCGATCCTACGACCGCTGCCCCAACTACTGGGCCATTGCGCCTCCACACAATATATATTGTACAGAATATATAATACATTGTAAAGAGTAGACATTCTATTCCATTCAATAGAATATACGACCTATTGCATAAAATGCAAAAAGCTTCAAATATATGTATAAGCTTTAATAACTTCTTTAAAGGATTTTCATTTAGTATAGATCGCACCTCATAAAGTCATTTAAATAAGTACCAAATAATAGTTATTCTGTCGGTTGAGGCTGTACGCACGTTAGCAGGTAATGTCATCATCTTCAGGTAATATATATATTACTGGTTTCTTTGAAACCTTCGTATCGAAGCCTAACTACAGCTAAGAGAAATCAGGCAATCGATATAATTATCTATATGAAGATCTTACTCTGCCCATCTAGATTTAATACTCGATGCAACAATAGCTTAGGTTCCATTGGTCCACAAGCTTTTCAATGTTCTGCCGAAAAATTTGAGATATTTTCGTGAAACAGATGTAACTATAGTCTAGGACCACCAGAGCATTCAATTATGCTAGGATTTGATCTCACTGCTCTACCTTAGATATGTGTAGTCTATGATAGCTTTGAGTCGGCCCAAGCAATTTAAATAAAGCTGGGCGAATAGAAAATTAGCGAATTCCTATTGAACGGATCTGTTTCGAATTGAACTGAACCATCGACAAATCTGACATTAACATCAGGTCTTTGTACCTCTTTATAAGAGTTCAATCTGTTTAATCCCATCATGAAGGATTTTATGTCATATTAGAGTGGTTTTCCCCACACACTTTTATATATCATTCTCGGAGGTCAGTGAAGGAAAATTTCTTGGACCTTTGCTTTTAGTCTTCTCACTGAGCCATGATGAAGAAAAAAAAACTGTAAGCGAAGGATTTTCTTGTTCCTTACTAAAATTTACGTGTCAAATTTTCGCACAAGCCCAGCAATTACGGAAGAGGGGACAAGCGTTCCACATTTTGTCGACGCCGAAATGATGAAAGGTAAAGTCGACTTCGGTGGAATTCGAAATAACGCGCAGCATTTTGCTCTGAGTGCTAACGAATCAGCTAACTCACAGCCTTACCCCATTCTGAAATATTAATATAGGATATTTTTGTATTATTTACGAATGCACTTGTCCGGTGGAACCAGATTTGTGAGCAGTAATTTATACGGTTCAGAACCAATTGTTTTCCATTGCCTTACCATTATCACAGAATCAGACTTGATAGCTTACAACACGTGAATTACAGACAGTTGATGTGCATTAGAAAGAATGTATTACTAAATGGTGTGATTCCTAATACATCAGTATATTTATATATACCTATAGGTGGGTATATAAATGCATATATATATAAGTGTGTGTGTGTGTATATATATATATATATATGTGTGTGTGTGTGTGTGTGTGTGTGTGTGTGTGTGTGTATGTGCGTGCCTTAATGTGAATATATATTTGTGCATAAATGTATTTGATAATGTGTTCTGATATATGTATTGGAAATGTTTTGTGTATATTTTTGTATACCCTTCGTTGTGCGGGAATGGGAATGAGAATAAGAACAACAGAGAATTGGAGAGAGAGAGAGATTAAGAGCTTTTATGTGTGCATATATTCATATATATATGAGTATACGCGTATATTCCAGTATGGATATACTTATATATACCTAAATGTATGTATACAAGGTCCCATCGCATATAAATATACATACGTAAATACACATAGATGCATACTCAAATATGAATGTATACTTATATATGCGTACACATGCAAATATACACATACATACATGCATACATACATACATATACACGTACATGTGCGTGTGCATGTGTCTTTATGAAATTACATGTATATAAGTGTATGACGTGAAAATAAGGGAGTATATTCCAGAAAGCTCCATGGACACGTGACATATGAGCTGCTGAACAGTTATGTCATTTTATACCAGGTTAAATTAATCGAAAGAAAATAAGAATATTTCATTTTCGCTGCCATTTTGTTTATATTTTATTGCCGTTGTTTCTCTTGTTTGCACCGCTGGCAGTATTGTGATTTTGTTTGTTGCAGTATTGTCAATGATGAGGATATTGTTGTTGTTGACATCATGGATTTATTTCGTTGTTAGTCTTATAATTGTTGTTATTGTTATATATTTTGTATTGCACACACAGTATATGTATATTTGTTGCTGATATCCATACTATGCTTACTCATTATATTTTGTTCCTATTGCTGTTCTTGTTAATGATGTTGTTTATGTTGCTGTCGTCCTTAGAGTAGATATAGTTGCGTGTATGTGTGCATGTATGTGCGTGTGTCTGTGTGCATGTGTATTAACTTATATTTTTACAGTTGTTAACACTGTTTATTATTAATCATTGTTAAGGCGGCAGAATCGCTAGCACACGCAACAAAATGCATAGTGGCATTTCGTTCATTTATACGTTGTGAGTTCAAACTCCACCGAAGTTATTATGGTTGCATAACGAAATACCGTGTCTCTACAAGTCCTTAATATTTACGAACCAGCTTCCAGGAATGTGTTTAATATGTACAATAACGTTACACTGCTGTATTTAGTGGCTATTTAAGCTATGTGTTCGTGGAGGATTAAGTAGTTAGATGGAACAAAAACTCCCGAAATATGGCATATACGCCCATGACCCTTTTTTCATCTTCGATCTCATTGTTTGCTTACATCTGACCTTTCGCATACGAAACGTCGTAACAAAAAAATTAGTGCTGGCTATAATTTCTATAGAATATAATGTGGAGATAATCTTAACAAATGATCTACATTTGCTGTCAGGCTGAGTTTTGCCGATCTCTCTCTTTATCAGATTTGATCTTAAAATTTGTTCTTAAAATTTTTCCATTTTCAGTTGCTCTTTCAATTCCTTTTTCATTTTTTCATTGCACTCTAGTACTCCAAAGTATTTGTATCATTCCGTTTCAACTTATTTAATCAAGTCTCTATTCGGTAATTCTATCCCTGTTAGGGACTGTACCTTGCCTTTTTTCCGGTAGATTACTCCGCACTTCTTGAGATCAAATTCCATTCTATCAGTACTAAATCAGTGAACTGTGTTCACCAAGGAACTCACTTGTGTCACATCTTTGCCATACAGTTTCAAATCATCCATGAAGAGGAGGTTGCTGATTGTTTGGGATTTTCTCTTTAGTTGGTACCCCAGGTTCATTTTCCCGAGTACCAAGTTCAGGGGTATCATGCAGAGAACGAAAAGCAATGGAGATAGTCTGTCACTCTGGAAAATCCCTCTTCTGATACAAAGGATGCCCAAGCTTTTTCCGTAAGATGTTAGTTCAGTTTTCCATCCCACCATACTTCTCTTCAAGAAACACATTACATTCCTCGCAATTCCAAACAGATCTAAGCACTCGATGATCCACGAATGTGGAATCATATCATAAGCTTTGCGGTAGTCAATCCACACCATTTCCAGATTTCTTCTCCTTCGTTTACAATCTTGCATTACCATTTTGTCTATCAATAGTAGATCTTTGGTACCTCTGCATCTCCTTCTACAGTGTTCTACAGTTCTTCTGCATTTCCTCTTGACAGTAACTTCCACATTAACAGGATGCAGGAAATTGGTCTGTAATTGTCAGCAACGTTTCCCTTGCATGTATCCTTCAGGCGCAACACCGTTCGTCCTTTTGTCGACCAGCCCGGTATTTCATCTTCCCCATTATTATTATTATTATTATTATTATTATTATTATTATTATTATTATTATTATTATTATTAAGGTAATGAGCTGGCAGCATGGTTAGCACGTCAGGTGAAATGCTTAGCGGTATTTCGCCTGTCGCTACGTTCCGAGTTCAATTTCCGACGAAGTCGACTTTTGCTGCTCATCCTTTCAGAGTTGATGAAATAAGTGTCAGTCAAGTGCCGGGGTCGATGTAATCGACTAGTCACCTCCCCTCAAATTGTGGGCTATTGTGCTTATAGTAGAAAAGGTTCTTGTTGTTGTTGTTGTTGTTGCAGTTGTTATTATATGTTGTTGAAAACCGATAATAATAGAATTCACAGTAATAACAACAACAACAACAATAATAATAATAATAATAATAATAATAATAATAATAATAATAATAATAATAACAACAACAACAACAACAACAACAATAATGATAATAATAATAATAATAATAATAATAATAATAATAACAACAACAACAACAACATTTCTTCCTCAAAAAGAACTGAAACAAATAAGCACATTCGTAGGGGTTGAAAGGGGCGATGTCCCACCATCACCAGAAAAATCTGACATGATTTTCGGGAATAAATGAGTTTTCGCAGCATGCTGTAAGTGCAAAGGAGCGACCCTTAAAAGTATTTCATACAAAGATTTATATTAGCTGCTCTCTGATGAGACCTCGCTCTCATGAATTACTCAGATATTGAGTGCGTGTGAGAGCGACAGAGAGATAGACAGAGTGAGTGAGAGAGATATAGAGACAGACAGACAGACAGACAGACAGACAGACACCCAGACAAGGGTGGGGAAGAATTCTATGTGGTCTCCCTCAGTGAGTCTGTTTCCATGCTTCTATGATTACGTCAATACGGGAGACTGTGTGTCTCAGTGTGCGAAACGTACTTGCAAAGTAGGCTCGACTGTTTATGCGTATTTATG
>NC_068986.1:49300947-49304060 GCF_001194135.2 Octopus bimaculoides
TATATATATATATATATATATATATATATATATATATATGAATATACATATATTTATTCTTGTATACACATACACACATATATATTTGTACATGTAGGAGTGTATTATATACAGTTAGTATGTATATCTTCGTTAATATATAAGTGTGTACGCATGCATGTCTGTGCGAGTGTGCGATCATGTGTATGTGTGAGCGTATATCTGCGTGTGCGGTGTGTGTGTATGTATGTTTGTATTTGTGTTTGTATGCGTTTGTGTAGGTGTGTTAGTGTGCAAGCACGCACTAGCAGTATGCGTAACAACAGGTTTTCATGTCTACGTTTGTATGAGTTAGTGTTTATGATACTATTCGATATTTATAGATGTCCCTATATATGTGTGTATATAATATTATTTACCAGATTCAGAAAAGTATGCAGATTTTCAAGAGCGCACGTGTAACAGAGGATGTAGGTATGGGTGAGAGCTTGTTCATATATATATATATATATATATATTCAATAGGTTATAGCAGTACGTACGTTTCGTACGATCTCCATTTATTCATGTAGTGAGAACACCACAGAATGTACAATGATTAAATCTATATTATTATTCATATATATATATATATATATATATATATATATATATATATATATATATATATATTTATATATACATAGATACATAGGCCGCAACAGCTGTAGGATTTTGTCCCGTCTCCAATTGCTGGATGTACATTAAATTTGAAATCTTAATTGTTGATATGACATGGTATGTCATAAATGTTTGTATATTGTCTTTTTTTGTCATTTTGGTTATAAAATAAACAAATTAATCAACGGAATATAGTGTCTGCAAGTTGATGAGTACCTCATATTACTCTCCATTTTCTTATTACTATATATATATATATATATATATATATATATATATATATATAGCATAAACAATAGCATAATTTTAGCTTAATCAAAATTATTTCAAAACACCTTTTCAAAACAACCTGCCTTAAAAACCTAATTGTCACTCCACTCAAACCCACACATCCAAAGATAATTTTAACTCAGCAGAGACTATATAAAGGCATAACTAACTCTAATGCATCGTAGTCCGGCTATGGTTTAATTGGCAGAAACTTCAAAATCACTATACACAACGTTCTTATTATATAAGACTAATAAATTTGTAGTCTAAAAATTATAGAATAACCCATCAGGTTAATGTAAAATTATTTTTATGTTAATTGAACATAAAAACCAACATAGATAGATAGATAGATAAATAGATAGATAGATACATACATACATACATACATACATACATACATACAAACATACGTACATGCATATATGCATACACACATTCATACATATACATATATGTATATACATATACATACACATAGACACACATACATATATATTATTTATTCATTTATTAATTTACAGACATATATGGCCAGGTGTCAAATCCTTAGTGATATCTATTATGTAGTTGACGATGGGAATGTATTTTTGATATACTTGCATGCTTGTTTCTGAATCTATTATATCATATTGGGTCCCGTTACTGTGAGTTACCCTTCACTCTCGTATGGTTGAACATGTTCTCGGAGTTCATAGTTTATGACGATTTTATACATTGATATTAAGTTATCGATTTCATGAATAGAGTTATTCGATTAAGATAATACTTAATAAACAGCTCTTGGTAGCAGGCTTGGGCTTGATGTATAAAATATACATACACTCATGCACGCACACGCACACGCACACGCATTCACACCCAAAACACACACACACACACACACACACACACAAATTTCCGTTCAAAACAGGTTTGTTCTATACGATTTTATAAAACTCAAAGGATTTCTGCTCAAGCAAAAACACCCTCTCCTACTTATAGAAAATAGCTTACAACGAGCAAAAGAGATACCTATAGAACAATTAGAGCAACATGAGAAAGACGAACCCATCAACAATGCTATTTGTAGTAACTCACAATCCACATCACCAAAACATGTTTAACATCATCAAAACAAATTCGTCAATTATGAAACAAAGTGAAAAACTGAAAAACATAATAACTAATCAAACACTTATCTTAAGCAAAACGCAACCACATAACGTAAAGAAACTATTAACAAAGGCAAAATCCAACTATGAACAAACAGGATAAATCATTCACAGTATCCAAGTGTAATGATAACAGATGTGGAACGTGTCAATACATACATGCTGGTACATCCATTAGAACAAAAAATGGAAAGATTTTCGCAAATGCAAATATGAATTGCGAAAGCAGAATTTTGATCTACTGCATTAAATGCCCTGATTGCGAGGAACTATACATTGGCGAGACAAGGCATGCATTATCGGAACGCTCACGAGTTCACAGACAACAAATCCGGAACACTAATATTCGCCAAATTCCATTGAGCGAACATATAGAGACATGTGGTCAGAAAATGTTTCTAGTTTTTTTTGTTTTTTTCCTTTCCACAAACTACATGACACAGGTGAAGTTGGAAGAAGGATAAAAGAAAAGCGTTTCATTAAAATGTTCAAAACGGTTCTGAACGGAAATAACAACAATGATATAACAACCAGTTAATGATGTGGATTTAAAAATATCTTTAAAATATGAATATAAACAAATTACAGAAGACTCCCACCGATTGAAATAAAAACGATCGAAATCAACGAAGTTAACTCACCCATAAAACCATTACACGTAAACCGCAAGGTTATTATTTGAAATAAAGGCGAGATCTATGCTGGCATAGATATCGGTGCACCCGGTAAACCGTGACGTTTAAGTTGAATGCTGATTGGTCAAAATCGTGTTCGAAAAATTCAGCTTCTCGGAGCCTTCTAAAAGGTATAAAAAGGAAGAAGTTAGTCATTTTACTACAGTTGTCAAGCACTCAACTCAACTCTCAGTCAATACATTTTGAAATCTAATGATTATTACGAACGTATGAAAGCGCTAATTGAACTTTATGAACATTACAAAATATTTTTTTAATGTTTAACACTTCAACATTGTAAATTATTCTTTTAAAATGCAATAATAGAAAACGTGAAAACCAGACTATGTTGTAACTTTATTCAACTGATATATAT
>NC_068986.1:49304770-49306523 GCF_001194135.2 Octopus bimaculoides
TATATATATAAATATATATGTATGCATATATATATACATATATATGCATATATATATATATATATATGTACACACACACACACACACACACACACACATATATATATACATATACACATATACACCTATATATAAATATATATATATGTGTTTATATAGATAGATATATAGAGTGAACGAGAGAGAGAGATCCCGAAACATAGATTCATGTAGGCATGCATGCTGGGATGGATGGATGGATGGATGGATGGATGGAGAAGCAGGTGTTTTGTAGACCAGGAAGATATTCAATAAATATGATTTTGATAGAATGTTATTTTTTGACACGTCTGATTGGGGTCGCTTTTGTTCGCACAAAGACACTTCTGATATGCTACCCCCAAACCAATGTCATTGCTTTGTAAGGAAGTTACTCATCGAAAGAGGAAAGCAGGTGAATGTAAAAGAATTGCGCCATCTTAATAACATATGTTTTTTTTTTCTTTTTCACTGTCGTTTGCTTTTAAATGTGTCGTCTGCTTTTGAAGAAATCTTATACAGGACTGTATCAGACATGTTATATTTTCGTATACTTCTTTGCTTATTCATTTGTGTGTGCGTGTGTGAGTGTGTGTGTAAGTGTGCGTGTGTATGTGCGTGCCTCTGTATGTGTGTGTGTGTGTGTGTGTGTGTGTGTGTGTGTGTGTGTGTGTGTGTGTATGCACGCGGGTGCGTAAGTGTGCATCTTTACCGTCATTTTTTTTCCTTTTCTACCTGTTTCTCATCTTTCAACACATTTCTGTCTTGGTATTCTTTTCGGCTTTAATTTTATTTATTTATTCATTTGCTTATTTGTTTGTTTGCTTATTTATTTATGCCTTTATTTATTTATTTTCTTTTATCTCACTGTCTCCACATCATTTATTCTCGATGTCTGGATATTGCAGTTTCTTTCAAAATCATGCACATCACCAAAAATCCGTCAAGACTCACACTTCATACGTGTTGTAAACATCATCATCATCATCATCCTCATCCTCCGCATCATCATCATCATCATCAACATCATCATCTTCATCATCATCATCATCATAACCTTCCTCCTCCTCCTCATCATCATCATCATCACACCACCACCACCACTACCATCATCAACATCCTCATCTTCATCATCATCATCACCACCACCGCCACCACTACCATCATCATCATCATCATTATCCTCACGTTATCGTCATTATCATCATTTTCATTTTCATCATCATCATCCTCATCATCACCATCATCATCACCACCATCATCATCATTTATAGAGAAGTATCGATAGAGAAGTATAATATACTTCATAGAGAAGAAGAGGGAGGAAAGGAGAAAACAAAGTTAAAAGTGAGAGAGGAGAGAGGAAGGGCAAAATTGGATAGATAAAAGATGGGAAGAAAAGATGAAGGGGGGAACAAAGTTTATGGGAAGTAAGAATAATGAATAAAGAAAAGATAATTTGCAGAAAATATTAGGTAAAGAGTAGTTACTATTTGAAAAAAGCGAATGTTATTTCCAATGTGAATACTTGTAAAATCGCTCCGTAAACGTGTTCACCAGTTTGTGAGAATGGAAAATTAGTCTTCCGTTCAGAGAGGACAGAAAGATTTCCCTTTGTCATAGGGGAATGATCTAGATGAAATTTTCCAGTATAAAAAAAAGTTTGTTAGAGTCTTTAAGGTACCAGATTAGTTTACTAAGTCCTGTGGTGGTGGGGGTGGCGACGGCGGCGGCG
>NC_068986.1:49309186-49314034 GCF_001194135.2 Octopus bimaculoides
TTGGAATACCTCTGATCATAGGTATGATTAATCAACGCTCAGCGGGTCTGACTTTTAACAACAACAACAACAATTACAATAACAGCTATGATCATCATGAACATCACTATTTATTTCCTTCTACACTATCACCAATATCATCACAACCAATTAGCATTATCATGAATTATCTTCATCGCTAATAATACAACTATCACTATCACTACCACGACCACCACTACTCCTACTACTACTACTACTACTACTACTACTACTACTACTACTACTACTACTACCATAATTACTATCACATTCAACACCGCCATCACTTCCACCGCCAATGAAGCCATCACAATTAACACCACCAATTTAGTTCTATATTTAAGAGATGAGGGAATATGTACATTCGACGGATATTTGACCTCATCTTGTTTGTTGTTAACACAACGTTTCGGCTGATATACCCTCCAGCCTTTTTCAAGTGCCTTGGGAAAATTTCGAACCTGGGTTCTCATTCCTTAACCACTACGCCATATAGCGTCGAATGTAAATAATGTCAATAATGTAAATATTGTACCGCCAATTTGTTTTCCAACTTCAATATAATCATCGATAATAGCACTACCACCCATTTACTATTACAACAACTAGAAGCATTAGCCTAGACAATAACAGCAACAACTACAACAACAACAACAACAACAATTATGGTGACACTAAACTTTAAGTGTGACAATATGTATGTCACCCGATGCAAAACGAGGCAAAAATCCTTGTCAGATGCTTGAGGAGAAATCGTATGATGAAATAGATTTTGTTATATTTGGGGATAGAAAAGACAAAATGGAAGAGACAGAACAAGAGGAGACACGTGGAGCAGGAAAATCACTGAAGAGGTCGTAGTATGTGTGAGGAAGAAGCTTTGACAAATAAACTAGAAGAAGAAGAAGAAGAAGAAGAAGAAGAAGAAGAAGAAGAAGAAGAAGAAGAAGAAGAAGAAGAAGCTGGAAACACATGGTACAATCATCGAGTTGAAAGAGTACTGGAGTCGGAGAAATGTAAGATTTTGTGGGACTTTCCTATTCAAACGGAAAAGAAATTAAAAAATGATGGACCAGACATAAAGATTGCAGTTAAGGAAAAGCGAAGTTGCTTACTTATTGACCCATCATGCCCGTTTGATTCGAGGATCAAAACGAAAGAGGAAGAAAAGCAACAACAAAAAATACAATCTCTTAAAGTTCGAAATAGAAAGAATTTGAAGCATGCGAATAGTAAAGGTCATGCCTATAATAATTAGTGTGTTGGGAACAATAAGCCAAGATATAGACAAATGGCTGAAGGAGATTGAACTAGATTGCCCAGTAGAGCTCCTGCAGAAAGGATTGTACGGAGGGTTTTAAGCACTTGAAGATTGCTGAAAACTTGTGGATACCTAAGGTTATACGTAGTAACCCGCTATCCACATAATTCCTACCAGGAATACGACTAAACCTGAAAACCAAAATAATAATAATGATGATGATGATGATGATGATGATGATGATACCACTACTACTACTACTACTACTACTACTACTACTACTACTACTACTACTACTACTACTATTAATAATAATACTAATAATAATAATGGAAAGTATTAGATAGCTGAAATGAATGGAAAGCATGGTACCGTTGGCTGCAGGTAGCAAGCCTGTTACACATGTCAGACTGCAGGAGATCCAACAAAACCTGTGATAAAGAGAAATAATAATAATAATAATAATAATAATAATAATAATAATAATAATAATAATAATAATAATACGAAAGTGAAGATTAAATAAAGAGTGCGTGTGCTTAATCGGTAAAAGATGACCATTCCCAAATATAACAATACTATTATCAGATATTTCTTGAAAATGAATCACCAGAACTGCTCAGAACGGTTTTGACCTTCTCCTTCAATCAGACAACGAAAAACCAATAATGAAATTTAAACTTCAAGCACCCGAGGCTTAACTAAATTACATATATACATCTAAGACATCTAGGGCCTGAAAGATTCACTGTACTCACGTCTCCGACTACTTGAACCAAAATTGTCAAATTCCAAGGATGAGAAAACCTACAAGTAAATTAATATTCAACGATACCATTACTCTCCATTATACTTTTTAACAGTTGAAGAAAAAAGATGACGGTTTAAACCGCTAAAAAATGACTCATACCTACTATTCTGAGTACCATCGACGCCAGAAAGGCTTTCGACTTCATTCCCCGCTCTCCACTCATACAAATGGTACTCAACGCCACCTTCAAACGCAACATAAAATGGTATCTAACAACAGATGTTAGAGTCATTCCAGCAGGCAATGTAATGTTCAAGAACTTGCAGTTTGTCACATGAAGTATCACAAACATCCGTCATTTCATCCATTCTTTTTAACTCTATCTACAATCCGTTTCCTGACAACAGCAACAACAAAGCATGCATTCAGACTCATACACAAATATCATTAGACTCACTGTGTTAATAGACTCACTAACATTAGACTCACAAGCTTGACAGAAGAATGATGTAAATAGGAAGATGAGGTTTTGTGTCGTAACTCGTTATTCTGCCATTTTCCAGACACTGGTGCAGGACTATTCCAACTTTTGCTATATCACAAGAAACCTAGCTCCACGACAACCTCATTGACTGTTTCCTTTCTTACGAGTAGCAGCGGAGAATATCATATTTTAAAAACCGTTACATTGAACAACACGGCAGAAAGACAGAAGGCGACGAGATGGCAGAAACGTTAGCACGCCGGTCGAAATGCTTAGCGGTATTTCGTCTGCTGCTACGTTCTGAGTTCAACTTCCGCCGAGGTCGACTTTGCCTTTCATCCTTTCGGGGTCGATTAAATAAGTGCCAGTTACGCACTGGGGTCGATATAATCGACTTAATCCGTTTGTCTGTCTTTGTTTTCCCCCTCTGTGTGTAGCCCCTTGTGGTCAGTAAAGAAATAAGAAAGATAGAAAGGCAAAGATATTAGGATTAACGTACAATACACAGAAAATGTAAAAAAAAAGTAAAAATATACGTAGAACAACCACAAAGAATTAACGATGGGACATAAACGACATATTAGCTTGCTTAATGAAGTATCCAAGATCTTACCTAAACCTTGGTCATACCACAATAAACTACAACGAAAAACATGCACTACGAATTAAATCAGAAAACATCAACATCTCCGTACAGAAAACATCAGCAACTCTGAATCAAAACTTCAAGTTCCACGGTCCGTGCCCTAAGACAAAACACAACCTCAAAATACCTAAACTCATACAACATTCTAGAACACATCTACGATAACATCCCAAAGGTATTATCTCTCTCGCTCAGTTTGGACAAAGTTTAAAAAATTCCATTATCCCCACTGGAACCAAACACTGCACAGGGGTGCACATCACCGTTAATAAGGACTGAGGATCAGCAACTGTCACGCTCTGACTGAATCGCCTGTCACTCGGTCTGTGGCTAACACCAGAATCTACAGGGTATAGTTATACTGTTACTTAATCTGCAAGAAATATCTACCAAATGTACTCAATTCCTATCAAAATAGTTTAAATAACGACAGGACACATTAGATAATGTATTCTTACATACCGTTAAAATTACAAAAATTCACGGCTGGATTATTTTACTTTTCTTTATTTTTTAATCACAGTTGTTGTTGTTGGCACTCCGACGTCGAGGATTCCAGTTGATCCGATCAACGGAACAGCCTGCTCGTGAAATTAACGTGCAAGTGGCTGAGCACTCCACAGGCACGTGTACCCTTAACGTAGTTCTCGGGGATATTCAGCGTGACACACTGTGACAAGGCTGGCCCTTTGAAATATAGGTACAACAGAAACAGGAAGTAAGAGCGAGAGAAAGTTGTGGTGAAAGAATACAGCAGGGTTCGCCACCATCCCCTGCCGGAGCCCCGTGGAGCTTTAGGTGTTTTCGCTCAATAAACACTTACAACGCTCGGTCTGGGAATCGAAACCGCGATCCTATGACCGCGAGTCCGCTGCCCTAACCACTAGGTCATTGCGCCTCCAATCACAGTTAATCTTAGGCTAAACAACAACAAAGTGCAGGAGTAAACTGGGCTGTGAATAAAGCATGCAATATGGAGGTCACGTTGTCACACTGCTTTCATACAATTCGTTACTGCATGTCGGAGCGTAAGCTTGATAGAAGCATGAGGTAAATAAGAAGACGGGGTCTTGTGTCGCAACTGGTCGTTCGGTCGACTACCTACGCACAATAAGACTGCTCGATCGGGATTTACTTTGGTTACACAACAACAGTTCCCTGTGTGCTGTATAACAAACACCAAGAACAACAAAAAAAAATACTATTATTAAGACCAACACTTTCACCACGAGCACCATCATTACCAGTAACAATAACACCAACACCATTAATACCAACAGACCAGCAAATACCGTCGCAACTGCAAATACCACCACCGCCACCGGCAACAACAACAACAACAACAACAACAACAACAACAGCGTTGCCAGTAACACAAACAGCGACAATGTCAAATCTATCGCCCAACAACCTTTCGATGTCAGTCTTTGTCGAATGATATATTAGATCAATCAATGGGAAATTGTCAACAACAACAAAAAGGAGCAACAACAACAACAACAGCAGCAGCAGCAGCAGCAGCAGCAGAAATTACGTTGGTGATGACGACGACAATGTCAGCGAAAGTAAAGTAAAAATGGGGAAGAAAAAGAAGGGAGAGGAAAAAGAAGGAAAAAAATTGAAGAAGAAGAAGAAGAAGAAGAAGAAGAAGAAGAAGAAGAAGAAGAAGAAGAAGAAGAAGACAA
>NC_068986.1:49314044-49314610 GCF_001194135.2 Octopus bimaculoides
AGAAGAAGAAGAAGAAGAAGAAGAAGAAGAAGAAGAATACAAAGAAGAAGAAGAAGAATACAAAGAAGAAGAAGAAGAAGAAGAAGAAGAAGAAGAAGACGCAGAAGAAGAGGAAGTAGAAGAGGAAGTAGAAGAGGAAGAAGAAGAAGAAACAAATTTATCAATTTCAAGCGCTAAAAAAATAAATGAGAAAAAGAAAAACCAAAACAACAACAACAACAACAACAACGTCAACAACGATAACAACAACAATAATAATTAATTTGATTGCAAACAAGATTCAATGACTGCAGCATATATTTGCAGATTGTTGTGCAACCAACGCATTTTATTGCAATTGTGCAGCATAACATGGTTGCTGATAGTGCAACTGAAGTTCCAGCAGCTGCTGCTGCTGCTGCTGTTGCTGTTGATACCACTACCACCACCACCGCCACCACCACCACTACCTACTACTGCTACTATTACTACCACTACTGCAACTAGTACGTTTACCTCCTCCACCATCGTCGCTACCGTCTCCATCACCACCACCACCACCACCACCACCGCCACCTACCTCCACC
>NC_068986.1:49315351-49319010 GCF_001194135.2 Octopus bimaculoides
ATACATATACATATATACATATATACATATATATATATATATACATACGACGGGCTTCTTTCAGTTTCCCTCTACCAAATCCACTCACAAGGCTTTGGTCGGCCCGAGGCTATAGTAGAAGACACTTGCCCAAGATGCCACGCAGTGGGACTTAACCCGGAACCATGTGGTTGGTAAGCAAGCTACTTAACACACAGCCACTCTTGCGCCTTGTTTCTTTTTTATATAAAAAATATAAAATAAAACAGATTAATCTCAGTCAGTATTTCCAACCATGAGCATCTAGTCGCTCGACAAACTGAAACCTTTGTTCATTGAACTAACGTGTAAGCTGCTGAAAATTTCCCCGATACTCGTAATGTTAACGTAATCACCAGGCAGAAACAGCGTGACATAATTTGTAACAAGACTGGACCTTTGAATGACAAGTTGGACCAATCTTACAGGCTATACCCAATATCTGTCTACTTAATTTCTTTCACAAACCTTGGGTCGAATCGAAGGTGTAGATAAAGACGGTTACCCAAGATGCCGCTGAATGAACTTAATAAAGTTTAGTACAGTGAACAGAGACAATCATTAGTAATTAATGAATGTTTTGGAAACTGATAGTAATGAGTAGATGCATTGAGAAAGAAATTCAGCGAGAGGTATCCTTTTATTCTTTTACTCGTTTCAGTAATTTGACTACGGCCATGCTGGACCATCGCCTTAAAGGGTCTTTTAATCGAAGACATTTACCTCAGGAATTATTCTTTGTAAGCCTAGTACTTATTCTATCGTTCTCTTATGCCGAACCGCTAGAAACGCGTACGTAAATACACCAACATCGGATGGCAAACGATGGTGGGAGGGGGAGCAAACACAGACACAAAAACAGGTGGACATAAATCTATCTATCTATCTATCTATCTATCTATGTATATATGTATGTATATATACATACACGAATGGCTTCTTTCAGTTTCTGTCTACCAAATCCACCCACAAAGGCTTTGGTCAGCCCGAGGCAATAGTAGAAATTACCTACCCTAGGTGTCACGCAATAGAATTGAACCCGAAGCCATGTGGTTAGGAAGCAAGCTTCTTGCCACGCAGCTAGGCCTGCGCCTGCCAAAATTGTATATTCAAAAAGACACAGGTGTCGGTAGAATTGGCATTGTTGCTGGAGATGTGGTCATGTGTCTTTACGAGGAGGTGTTTCTTATTTCTTTATTGCCCGCAAGGGGCTAAACATAGAGGGGACAAACAAGGACAGGCAAAGGGATTAAGTCGATTACATTGACCCCAGTGTGTAACTGGTACTAAATTTATCGACCCCGAAAGGATGAAAGGCAAAGTCGACCTCGGCGGAATTTGAACTCAGAACGTAACGGCAGACGAAATACCGCTAAGCATTTCGCCCTGCGTGCTAACGTTTCTTATTTTTTTATTGCCCACAAGGGGCTAAACATAGAGGGGGCAAACAAGGACAGGCAAAGGGATTAAGTCGATTACATTGACCCCAGTGAGTAACTGGTACTAAATTTATCGACCCCGAAAGGATGAAAAGCAAAGTCGACCTCGGCGGAATTTGAACTCAGAACGTAACGGCAGACGAAATACCGCTAAGCATTTCGCCCGGCGTGCTAACGTTTCTGCCAGCACACCGCCTTAAATTAGTGGGAGGTGTTTCTTCCACCCGTTTGTACATCCCAACAATTTTGTTGGGATGATATTTTCTCTTTGCTTTTTTTTTTTTTTCATTTTATTGTTTGTTACTTGTTGCCATCTGTTTCATTTCTTGTCACCTTCGCTTGGGATTACATCTCCTCACTTGGGAATACCCTTTCTCTCTTAGAAGTGACCCTCTTCGCTTGGGACCACTCTTAAGCGAAGAGGGGCATATCTTGGAAGTCTTTTACTTTTTTGTTGTTGTTGTTGATGATATGGTGACTCTTGAGGTCAGCGTTCTATTTATATCTTCGTTTATTTTTACCCTTGTTTAATCTCTTGGTGTTCTTGTTGCGGTTTTTGCAGTAGGTGCTGTTTTCAGTCATGTAGCTACTACTGCACTCATTAGTGATGTGGCAACATGCTCTTTTCTGGTAGTTTCTTGTCTACTGTGATTGGAAATGTCGTCGCTAATGCCGAAGTTGTAGTTTTGGCAGTACTGGAGGCCTTCTCTCAGCTATAAGTTTCGGTTATTGGAGTCAGAAAGTTTTTGGGAGTATTAGTGTTTACTCTATTGTAGCACCGATGTCTTCTACTCTCCTCAACCGCCTGCAGTAGCTGCCCTCCCGGGGTTCTATTAATTCGGAGTTTTTGTCCAATATCTCAGGTTTCACCTGAATCAGAATCTCCAACTTCATCCCAACCCAATTTCGGATTCTTTTTATTTCTATAGCAACCTTCAAGTTTATTATTATTATTTTTTTTTTCAAAGAAAGGTTTATCATGGCGAGATTTCAACTCAGAACGTAATGAGTCGGCAGAAATACCGCAAAACATTTTGCCCGACGCGGTAACGTATTTGTCAGTTCGCCGTCTTAATAATATCGGTTTCAAATTTTAGCAGAAAGCCAACAAATTGGGGCAGGGGACAAGCCTATAACATCTGCCTCAGTATTCAACTGGTACTTATTTTACCAAACCCAAAAGGGTGAAAGGTAAATTCGACCGCGGTGGAATTTGAACTCAGAAAGTAAACACGGACGAAATGTCGCCAAGCATTTTGCTCGGCACGCTAGCGATTCTGCCAGCTTTAATAATCTTAATAACGTTTCTAATATAGGCACAAAGCCTGAAATTGTTAGGGAAAGAGCTAGTCGATTATTACATCAACCACAGTGCTTGACTGGTACTTATTTTTATCAGCCCCGAAAGGATGAAATTTAAAGTTGATCTTGGTGAAAATTTGAACTTAGAATGTTAAGAACCGGAAGAAATGCCGCTAAGCATTTTAACGGACGCAGTAACGATTCTGCTAGTCCTCCGTCATAATAACAACAACAACGATAACAACAACATACTACAAGTACTATAATTACCATAATTACTACCGGCAATAGAAAATGATCAATGATAATGATAATATCTTGTGCAGAGACGATAAGGGTATCAAGGGAGGTAATTATCACGTAGAGCGATAGAACGCATCCTTAATCGTGACAAACACTTAATTAAAAAAATTAATCCCACATGGATATGGATTTCTACAAGACATATATTATATTATATACATACATTCCGATGCAAACGTATATTTATATATAAACATAAATATAGGATACTATGTGGATGTTTTATTGCTTGTATGTGTGTGTGTGCATTTCTGTGTGCGTGTCCTGTGTGTATATGTGTGCGTGAGAGAGAAAATTTAAGTGTGCTTCTTATATAAACACAAAGTATGCTTACAATATATACATACATATAATATATGTATGCATATATGTGTATGTGTGTGTGTGTGTGTTTGAGTTTGTGTGTGTGAGTGTGTGTGTGCATTAGGTATACTTATACATTATATATCTAACTCACATATTTGCGCATGTATATTGCGCATGTATATTGCGCATCTTTAATATGAATGTGTATGTGTGTATATAGATAGATAGATAGATAGATAGATAGATAGATAGATAGATAGATAGATAGATAGATAGATAGATGGATATATA
>NC_068986.1:49319692-49322192 GCF_001194135.2 Octopus bimaculoides
TACTACAACGAACGCACGTGCTTGCACAAACACACATATATATACACATTCACACATGCACACACACATATTCAACTTCGAAGTTACTGTCACTCCTCTCCTTGTAAAACTTTAATGTACTTTAATTCTAAGCATTCACTAATTCTTCAGTTCAAAAAAGATTGCTTTTATATAAGTTGTCATAAAAGCAAACATTAATATATATGTGTGCGTGTGTGTGTGTGTGTGTGTGTGTGTGTGTGTGTGTGTGTGTATGTATGTATATGTATATGAGTACGTGTGTGTATGTGTGTATATATATATATTAATAATGATAATATTACAACAAAAGAATGAACGTGACCTCGATATTATGTAAATGGAAGAAGTTATCTATAAATATAATATAGGAGAATCAGTTAGTTGTTATAATAAAACACAGAGTTTCGGATGTCGGGGCTGAAGTTCATTCCGGCATCTCATCAGAACTGTAATATTTTTTTGTCACTATGTTACTACATTTTAACCCCAGGAAAACATCTTCACTGGCTGGTTAACAACACACAACCTGTGTCTGATATATCATTCCCCCTAGCTTGGCAAGAGCAGTAGACCATAGTTTCTGGGTCTTTACCAGTCATCGGTACTGGATACTTGTCTGCTAGAGATGGCAGTCATTCGTCCCTATTTACACTATATAAACAATATATCAGTGTACGCACAATATATCAGTGTACCTCTTCACCATATTTGGCAGTGTTGATGTGAGGAATGTTATGTAAATCTTTGGATACCATACAGTAGACTTTAAGATACGCATTAACTACTATTAATCTAATTTATATTATAGACCTCACATACTGTAATCTTAACCTTTTATCCTTCTTGATTTGATAAAATAAAGTGTTAGTGAAGTATTAAACCGATATGATAGTCTTTTTCTTCACCCAACATTGCTGACATTTTGCCATTTAATTTAATGTTGCATTTTTAATAAGATAGATTGACTCCGCTCTTTCTCACAAGTAACTCATTTCTATACATCATTTCAGGAAGCTATCACACCTGCATGTCGTTCTTAAATGACAGTGTTACACGAAATTTGTCATTGGTTATAAATGATAGTGAAAACCCTTGTTCACAAGAATAAGTGGATGGGAATAGCAAGGTATCTCGATGCATTTTTCAAACACGTGAATCGCATTTAGTTGATTGTGATCACTTTAAAACTTCGGCGTTGCGCACCCTCGCAATTTCTCTTGCGTAGTTTTGAGGGTAAGCTATCACAGTTTCACATTACTTCCACCTACTAATGATAGCACCGAAGTCTTCCCCCTAAGAAAGAACTCTACATGCTTGAATAATGCTTTCATTACATATTACACAAAGCAAAGTAAGTTTTCAGAAAATGAGAAAGTCACGACAAAAATCCTTGTCAACATATGTTTTCTTGGTCGAGTCTGAATTGGGGATCAAATTAAAAGAACGACGAGATTATTATGAGCAATAGCCACAAACACAAAAGAAACGACGGCAGTGGCTGTTGAGTATTATCAGTCAGCAAAAATTTACTCTAAATATTTAAAAAAATAAATGCGCCCTATTTAAAGCCTAGCTAGGCTCATGGGCCCGGTTTCCCGGTTTCAATAGCGTATGTGTTTCCCACTGGACGGGACGCCAGTCCATCACAGCGTTACTCATTTTTGCCAGCTGAGTGGACTGGAGCAACGTGAACTGAAGTGTTTTGCTCAAGAACACAACGCGTTTACCGGTCTAGGAATCGAAACCACAATCTTACGATCATGATGCTGACACCCTAACCACTAAGCCACGCGCCTCCACGCTCTAAATATTTGCTATATGTTAAATCCAATGTCACTGCTGGAATATTACCTTTAGGATACAATGTTTAGTAGCCGCGTGTGTGAGTGTGTGCGCGAGGGAGATTTCCTCTCTGCCTGTTTTAACTCCAAGGTGTAAAACCTACACTTTTTTTATTCGTATGAGAAATGAATTTTCTGTTGTAAATTCGCAGCAAAAGTTTTCAGGTGGAATTTTTATTGGCGTAAGTCTGTCAATGGTGATTTGTATTGCTAATCTTATGGTAGTCGCCTTCTATGTTAAACATTTATATTTTAAATTTATATTTTATTTGAGGATAATCTGATTTATCTATACATCTATCACAATTATAGCACAATATTATCTAGCAAACATTTATGGACCACTATCTGCTCCCATTCTGTTTCCTTCTCTCTCATATGTATCTCCTCTCGGTCTTTGCAAGAACTATTTTAAACAAAACTGAAGAATGATTAATGTCATTAAAAGCAATCCTAGTTAAATTTGCATTCGTTCAGTAGACGTAAGCCTAACATTGTGTGTATATATATTTTATAAATGTATAGGCATATATGGTATATACTTAAAATACCGAAGGCTATTTTAATGAATGTACCACTTTATTATTAACATTATTTCAAATATATATAAATGCGCAGGCGTGGCTGTGTGGTAAGAA
>NC_068986.1:49323496-49325750 GCF_001194135.2 Octopus bimaculoides
TACATATATATATAGATACGTCCATATACACCTATATAATACAGATACCAAAAGATATCAAAAGGTTCTGGGACTAGTTATGTTTAATACAAGAATAACTATTTACCTAAGTTTTACGGTCATCTCCTTCGAAATGGTCACCTTGCGCAGCAATATACCGGTCCCAGCGTTCCTGCCAGTTTGGGAATCCGGCCTGGAAGTCATTTTCCGTAAGCGAGTCGAGGACTTTCTGGACAACAGGTGTTAAAACGGTGACCTTTGAGCTGCATAGCTGCATTTTCCTCTGGGGGAAGAGATGGATGTCTGCATGTGCTGAATCTGGCGAATAGGGTGAGTGAGGAAGCGATACCATTCTGTTCTTGCTGAGAAACTCACGGGTGAGGAGAGCTCGGTGACAGAGTGCATTGTCATCATGAAGCTCCTCAGATGTGGTCGCTTTCGCCGAATGTCCTCCCACGAATGCTTCAAAACGTCGCAGTAGAGCTCTTGATTGACGGTTTGGACCTGGGCGATGAATTATCGATGTACAATACCACATTTCCGGGAGTGACGCTCGTGGCAGGTCTTACAGATCGCTCATCCTTTCCAGGGACGTTCTTTCGCTTTTCAAGTACTCGGGCCCCTCGAACCATTGCGTATGACCTCGTACAGACTTCGTAGTAGACTTCTCAAGTTTAACGCAAAATTTCACGTTTACTCTTTGTATCCATCTATGACAGGTACAAAACACAGATTTGCTAAGTAAACACAGCGATATCACTCAGCACACGGCTCCATGAAAGTCACTGCTAGCTCTTATTGCGCACGCATCTGAGTGCTGCCATTTGTTGGTGCGCTACAGAACTAATCCTTGAACTTTTTGATACCACCTCATATATGCATATATATTTGTACATATACGAATATATATATAAAGATATATATATATGAACACATTTATACAGGTATATATTCACATATATAAAAATATGCAAGCACATATATATATATGTCTGAGTGTATGTATTTGTATGTGTATACATGCGTGAGCGTGAGTGCGTGTGCGTGTGTGTGTGTGTGTGTGTGTATACCCAACCAAGTGACTTCTAGGTAGCAATTTCCTTGTAAATTAATATTTTGCTACTGTATCATATCATAAGACTATTGACTATTGACACAAAAGCAAAGGTAAACTTATTCATATCATTAGCTTTTCAACCAAAGGCCAAAAAGCCGTGACAAATTTGTCCGTCTTATAAGAGAAAACAGAAAAACAAGCTCGTAAGCAAACTTGATTTTCTAACTTGTTATTTCACTTTGAATATCGATCACTAGCAATTTAGGAACACTTTTGTATCATATTATACGGAAAAGCTGGCGGTCTTTTCCGTATTTATCTTACATACTTTCGTTGCTGAAATTCAATTACTTCGGTTAATTGAATATTTGGCGAGCAGACTTGCAAATACTTTTTGTACCCTAGTCAAAATAATTACTAACATTGATACACTATGTCGCTCGCAACAACATGGTTCTATTTAACGTTAATTTAAAGACTTTTAAATGTCAATTTAAAGTGTTAATTCCTACTTAACTTTTTGTTGTCTTTAAACTGTTTCGGCAATGCGATATGTATAGATATATGTGTGTGTGTGTGTGTGTGTGTGTGCATTTCTGTTTTGTGTGTGCGTGCACGTGTGTGTTTGTGTGTGTGTGTGTGTGTGTATGTGTATTTGCATACATCTGTATATATGTTTGAATATATGTAAGAAAAGAATGAATACATTGGCTCAGTTTGTGTGTGTTGTATGTAATTGTACACACACGCACACACACAACACACGTATATATAGATATTCATATATATAATACACAAACTCACACGTACACACACACACACACACACACACACATATATATATAGGTATACATATACAAGTACATATGTATAAATATGTTGTAAGATATTGGTGAGATATTACGATCGGTGCTAAAATAGAGGTTTGTTTTAAATATGTTTCCATTGAGAATAGATGTGACATGAAGTTGTCTTCATAACAAGAGCTTGGTGTTAGTCGCCATATAATTATATATGTCTGAATGTTTATCCAGAACGGTGTAGTCTTTGTGACATTTAACGATTCAACTTCTATATAGTTATATATAAATCTGATTACGAATGTGTGAAGAGACGAACATATATACACACATGCACTCACACACACACACACACACACACACACACACACACACACACACACACACACACACACAC
>NC_068986.1:49331714-49334750 GCF_001194135.2 Octopus bimaculoides
TGTGTGTGTGTGTGTGTGTGTGTGTGTGTGTGTGTGTGTGTGTGTGTGTTTGTGTGTGTGTGTATACTATAGAAATATATGACTAGCCATTCAATTATATCCCAAGTACACAAGCATGTTTATCAGTGACATACATACAAACAGTTTTTTTGTACATATGTGTGTATGCTTGTACGCACAATATATCTATGTTTGTACATATCCATATACATGTATAAATGTGTGTGCGTGTTTATGTGTCAGTATAATAGATTCTATGTATACTAGTATGTATAATAGAATCAAATGTTTTATGTGAAAATGACTTCGGTGTTTCTTCAAAACGGGTTTTTCAGTGTGTAGTGGACATCTAGATATTTGTCGTATATAAACAAGGCAGTGCTATAGAAAATGGGGGAAATAGTTTTAATGAATGGATTGAAATTATCAATTGAACATGTTCATGAAGAGTGAACCGATAGAAATGAGTGAAGAGCTATTGGGATAAATATGTAGTTAATAGAAAGAAGTATTAATAAGGAAAGATCACAAATACGGCATAAGACGGGATGAATTTGGGTGTAATGTTGTATGAGTAGACGGTGAAAGTTGGATTTAGACGTAATTGTAATGTTATTACCAGTCTGCATCTGCTTGATGCACGTTCGAACTGGGGAACAAGCTACTCACTGTGGTTTGTCATTGAGAATATATCTTGCTTGTTGACAAATGGTGTGTATACACTCAGAACAGCTCGCAGAGCCACCTACCTAGAAAGTGAGATGTTAACATTTCGGAGCAGTTGTCTTCTCATTGGTCACATACACTAAGCAGACGACACAGCGAACTGAATTAAGAGATTACCTCTCTTACGCTTTTCCGCTTACCGTAACTGCGTTTTGCCACGGAGAATATATCTCGCTTGTTCACAAATGGTGTGTATACATCTAGATCAGCTCGCAGCACCACCTGCCTAGACATTCTCCGTGACAAAACACAGTGAATAACTTGTTCCCCTGTTCGAAAGAGCATGAAGCATATTCAGATTTATAGGAACTTTGTAATTTCATTTATCACTGCTTAGCGCTCTCCCTCCGTAATTAGGCGTAATTGCCAAAATCCATGCGATTTCTGAAATTATGGGAACTAGCTCCTGTACTGGAATATATAATTAGTTATCGATAATGGCTATTGATAGGGATATCTCATAAGGTGTTTGAACTGGCAGAATGCTCTGCGGCATTGCCTTTCATCCTTTCGGAGTTGATGGAATAAGTACCAGTAGAACACTGGGGTCGATGTTATCGACTTGCCCCCACCCTGAAGTTGCTTGCCTTGTGCCAAATTTTGAGACCATCATTGGGGATATCTCATAAGGCGACGAACTGGCAGAATCGTTAGCACACCGAACAGAATGCTTAACGGCATTTCGTCCGTCTTTACATTGAATTCAAATTCCACCGTAGTCAACTTTGCCTTTCATTCTTATGGGGTCGATAAAATAAGTACCAGTTGAACACTTGAGTTGTTGTTATCGACTTTCCTACTCATATCCAATCACCGGCCTTGAGCCAAAATATGAAACCATTTTTCAGAATACATCAAATAAAAGAAAATATTACGAAATTAACACTGAGCTGCTTTAGCAAAATGTCTACTAAACTATTTTTGTTTGTAATGAAATTAATTTTAATTATAAACTCTAAAATATTCAGAGTATTATGAATTTGGAGAATTGACGTTTTTTGACTTTATAATTTAATTAGTATTATAATTTAAATTAATTAACAATACAACGTCCTGTACGTAATAGAAAGCAAAATCGGTTTTAAAAGATAGTCATTCAATTCCTTATATTCCTTTATCCGATTATTTGTTTCAGTCATTGGACTGCAGCCATGTCAACGCCAGAACTTATTTTTTAAGCCTGGTTCTAATTCTATCAGTCTCATTTGCTTAACTGCTAAGTTATGGGGTCGTAAACACACCAACACCAGTTGTCAAGTGATGATGGGATCGGGGATGATGCAAACCCAACACAGAGACACCCAGAAACCGAATCTACCAAATCTACTCACAACGCTTTGTAGATCCCAAAGCTATAAATTGAGGACACTTGTCCATAGTAGACCGCAGTAGAACTGAAACCGGAACCATATGGTTGGGAAGCAAGCTTCTCACCACTCAGCCACAGCCGTCATTTTTCTTTAAATTTCTCTATTGCCATTCTTGGATTCTTTTCTTTATACTCATTGTTTGGCATTTTCTATTTGCTTCTCTTTACTACGCCATAGATTTCAATTGAGTTTCCTACTCTCCACAAATTTCAGACCTTGTGCCTATCGTAGAAGGAATAATTAAAGCAACGAGCTGGCAGAAGCGTTAACCCGCAGGACAATAGACTTTGCGGCATTTCTTCCGACTCGTTACGATGTGAGTTCAAATTCTGCAGGGATCAACTTTGTCTTTCGTCACTTCTGGGTCGATAAAGTAAGTTCCAATTGAATATTTGGCTTCCATGTAATTGAATTAACTCACTCTTAAAGTTGCTGGCATTGTGCCAAAATTAGAAACCACAGTTAATTAAAGCGATGAGCTGAGGGAATCGTTAGCGCGTCGGAAAAAATTCTTATCGGGCATGTATTCTGGGTCTTTACATTCTGAGTTCAAATTCTACTGGGGTCAACTTTGCTTTTCAACCATTCGACGAGGGTGATAAAATAAGCATCAGTCAAGTACTAGGGATTCAATGTAATCGACTTGCACCCCACACCTACTCCCATAAAATTTCGGGCTTTTTGTCTGTAGTAATAAGATTTATGATTGTCATCGTTTTCTTTTGCTCTTTGTCACCATCAGCATCACCATCGACTCTACCATCATCTATCGTCATCAGGCTAATGTTCATTTATCTCCATCACCTTACTCTCTCTCACAACGTCTCTCTCTCCTTCTCCCTCTGTCAAACACTCTCCGTCTCCCGCCTTCTCTCTTCTTCCTCTCTTCCTCCTTTCTCTCTCTCTCTCTCTCTCTCTCTCTCTCTCTCTCTCTCTCTCT
>NC_068986.1:49337871-49339181 GCF_001194135.2 Octopus bimaculoides
ATATATTCTAGTGGGTGACAAGCTGAAAGGAAGCTATGTCCGGTTGCTAAGAATCCGGAGTCAGAGCCATAGACGAAATGAAAACTATTTTGTCAGATTGACGATTATGGATGAAATAATACATGCGATTGCATTTTTAGAAATATCATATGACTGGTGATAATTTCTTGTCTATTACCATCACTTTATGCCTGTCTTTGTATTGTCCCCCTCATCCTTCGCCCTTGTGGCAAATAAATGAAATCATTGTTATTGTTGTTGTTGTTGTTGTTAAGCTATTACATGGTAATTTAATTAGCAGAAATGTTATGTTCGGGTTTGGTGACAGAAAGTCTCCTCAGTTCATAGGATTCTTGCGGAATGCAGAACAATACTTCTCCGCGGGTCGATAAATGTGAGTCTCAGCTCCAATATTTTCCAGTCTTTTAGGTAACAGTTTGGCTGTTGTACCAATCACATCAATTACCACAGAAGTAATTGCTGCTTTAGTCTTTCTCAGTCTCTTCAGCTCTCAGACTCGATCCTGATATTTCTCATCTTTTCTTTTTCTCAATTAGATTGATATCGAGTCTGTTATCATAAGAAACTGCAAAATCTATGATCTTACACAATTTATTTTATATTTCTACAATTATATTTTTTTACCTCTGTTTTTGTTGAAACTCTTGGAATCTCGCTTGAGTAGCAGACCTAGTACCTGTAGCCTACGGCACCAATGCTATGTATTCTCTCAACTCTCTAGAATTTTCGTGATTATTCTGGTCGGGCCAAGGAGGCAAACATTTTGCAACAGCGTGTGAATTAAGCAATCTCACGGGTTTTGCAGGTCACCGACTTGGTCACTTTATGCGGTATCTGGCCCTATCATTATTGTTGTTGGTTTAATATTAGTAAATTATTAATATCACGGCAGACAAGAATACGTTATGTACTTAGGTCATTAATAATAATAGGTTTATAAAGAGTGTCTCCATAAACAACCAAAACGGATACTTAGTCATTGAATAATACCAAATAGGACTGAAACTAATTTAGTCGAGCCCTCGTTCTTCTGTCTTTTATAGAAGGGGTTTTCAAACTGTGGTCCGCAGACCACAAGGGGTCCGCAAGGACAAGACAGGGGGTCCGTGGACAGCAAATACTTTTTATGAGCAATTTGATTTTATATATGTTTTTTAATCGAAATCTTTTAATTGACAATAAACCTATTTGTTAAATACTGTTAAATAAATAAATGTAAAAATATATGTTATTTTAAGCAAATATTTATGTATAAATTTCATAAGCATTTATAAGGGGGTCCCTAAGGT
>NC_068986.1:49339827-49340699 GCF_001194135.2 Octopus bimaculoides
GTGTGTATATATGATCAAGCTAAGTAACGACCTATTAAGTAACAACTACTCCAAAAACATAATATCCACTCCAATTATGAAGAAAAGAGGGGATGAAACCGATAAACTGTCTACAGTCTGTCTACCCTATGTGAAAGGCCTCTCCGAAAAGATAGAAAAGAAATGCAGCCCATATGACATCAGAACAGTATTCAAGAGTAATACAACGCTTCGCAAATATCTCCTTTGAATAAAACCACTAATTGAGGAAAATATGACCATAAACTGCGTGTACTCCATCTCATGCAGCTGTGGTAGGTTATACAAAGGCGAAGCATGCCGCCCCCTTAAAATAAGGGTAGAGGAACATCGCAAAGCTGTGACACGGTGAGATATTGATAAATCGGGTATAACTCATCATGTATGGAAAAATGGAGACCACCTCTCCCTGCGGGATGAAGTTAAAATAATAGATAGAAAAAAACCACTGGAAATTACGAAAACTAAAAGAGGGAGCACATACGCTAGGACAAAATAACCTGCTAAGCAGTCCTAGTACAGATATGAATATCATATGGCAACCGGTATTAAGGAAAGTTAGGAAAATATTAGATTTCTAAGCCCTAAAATTTACTCCATTATTGCCCACGGGCATATGGCGTAGCAAAGAGCGCGGGCTACTAACCTCAAGATTCCGAGTTCGATTGCAAGCAGTGACCTGAATGATAATAATAACATCGGAAAAACACATTAGAAATGAGAACCCAGGTTCAAAATTCCCCCAGGACATCTGATGAAGGCTGGAGAGTACATCAGCCGAAACGTTGTACTAACAACAAACAAGTTGAGGACAAATATCCGTCAAATGTAAATAATGTAAATAATATATATAT
>NC_068986.1:49341602-49344675 GCF_001194135.2 Octopus bimaculoides
TGTGTGTGTGTGTGTGTGTGTGTGTGTGTGTGTGTGTGTGTATTATATATGTATGTATGTATGTATATATATATATATATATATATATATATGCATGTATGTATGCGTGCGTATATAGATAGATGCATATAGATATACATATCTATAAACATATTCACACACAAACATGTGCACGAATATTGACACACACAGACGCTAAATGGACTCTGAGAAACAGACGTATCATATAGATGCATACATACCTATAATATTTTTTAAAGAGAAAATAACCATTAATAAGACTAACATAACACTTAAAAAGTTCCATCATATTTTTATCACAAGTTAATGGCGCCAACGTAAAACCGCCATTAAAAACAACCTCCAACAAAATGGACGTTATAATATAATTTTGTGTATAGCGTCACCACACACTATTTTGAATTGAGATGTCAGAGAGGCGGAAGTGGGGGTGATTTCCGGGTCGGGCGCTGGATGGCGATGTTGTACTCATTTGTAAATAGTTTTGTAGGATTTTTTTGTTGTTGACTTTTTTCCGTTTTGTTTTTCATTTTTTTTTTTTGCTATCGTTTGTTTTTCTTTGGCTTTGTGCTTGTTCTTGTTGTCATCGTCGCCTTCCTTGTTTTTGATGTGGGGTTTTATTTTTGTTGTTCTTTTTTTTCCTCTTGTGTTATTTTAATCGCTGTTATTGATGATCGTGTTAGATGTGGCACTTTCGCTATTACTATTTGCACATAGGTATACATACATATACTCATATACATATATATATATATGTGTGTGTGTGTGTGTGTGTGTGTGTGTGTGTGTGTGTGTGTGTGTGTACATATTTATATATGCATGCATCTATGTATATTCGTGACGGCATATGTATGTGCATGTGTAGGTATATATCTATCTATGTAACTATATATGTGAGTGTGTTGTCTGCTGTATACAAATATATATATATATATATATATATATATATATATATATATATATATATACATATATATATATATACAGATATAGATATATATGTATGTATGCAGACGTGTGTGTGTCTGCTTTTATGTGAGTGTGTGCTTGTCTTAGTTATATTTATAGTTATTGTTACTGTTGTTCTATATTCAGAGCGGTGGAGTTCTTGAATTATTATAACATCGAACGGAATAACTTATTATTTAGTTATATTCAACTACTTTTCGAGTTCAATTACTCACAAAATATATTTTGTCCGTTTTTCCCCTAGAATTATTAAAATAAATTAGGTCGGTGATATTGTACTGAATGTTATACACGGAAATGTCTTATATGATTGAAGCTATCTGCACATTAATTAGAAAAAGATATCAAAAGTCTAGCGGAAATTGCAGAACTCACTAGAGAAAATTTATCTTATTTTCGTAAAACGATGAGATTAACAGATCGGTTTCTATTTTATTGGGTCTCATCAGTGAATCACAGTCAGCACAAACTCAACAGATTGGTAGGGATAGTTTTTTTAGATATAGAAAAGGGATGACGAAAATTTTAGGGCAACAGTAATTTGCAAACTGTTAAGTCAAAATGGAATAAAAGGGCATAACCTAGCTGAGTTCAAATTAAGTAGATGCTTATGTACTGAATGATGCACGTCTAGAGAAAACTTTTTGATGAAGCGAAGTCTATCACTCCCTTGGAGAAAGAAAATTGAACCCTTGCAGCCAGCGATGGCGACTCACACTGAAAAGGGGAGATAATTTCAAGAAATTAATTACTAAGTACTGGTCATGTCTGTTGCCCCTAACATGATTGATTTCTTTCGTCAATGAATGAGATAAAAGTTGCTGTTTTGAGTTCCCAAAAGAAAAAATATAGAATGAGTGCCACTGGTACTTATTCGATCGACCGCGAAGGATGAAAGGCAAATTCGACCTCGGCGAAAGCTTAACTCAGAACGTAAAGCCGGAAGAAATGCTACTAAACATTTTGTCCGGAGCGGCAACGATTCTGCCAGATTACTGCCATAATAATAATAATAATTATTATTATTATTATTATTATTATTATTATTATTATTATTATTATTATTATTATTATTATTGTTGTTGTTATTGTTAATGTTGTTGTTCTTCTTGTTGTTCTTGTTATGATTATTATTATCATTATTTGATTTTAGGCGGTGAGCTAGAATCGTTCGCACGACGGACTCGACCTGAAGAAAATTTTAACTGCGAGGTCATGCGCTGTTTATCTTGATATGAGATCATTATGTCGCGCACATATGGTTGTGATGCATTCGAAGTCTTATGATGATGTTATCAGCGCCTCATGTATGCAAACTTGGTCAAGGGATGCACATCGACCTTTGGTGGTTAAAAGATGTTGCCGAAGGGATATGACACGACATTCAAAGGCATTGTGGATCGATGTTAAGCCTCTGCCGCCTTGTTTGTGTTCTAGGTAGAGATGGTCTCCAATATGTGGAACTTATGTGCGCTTGTTAGTATTTTTCGGGTTTTCACATCAATTGCTCGGATCTCATCAAGAGTCCAATCAAGCAGCCCAAATGTTGGTATGTATGTATGTATGTATGCATGTATATATGTACGTGTTTGCGTGTGTGTGGATGTATGTATTTATGTATGTGCATATATCTGTAAAGGTATATTTAGTTCTTTCTTTCTGTTATATTGTGCATCTGCATATACATAGGATGTTCAGACTAGTTTTTTGAAGTTTACTATATCATTCTATTGCAAACCCTTCGAACAAGAACAAGCAAAAACAAACAAATAACTATATTTACATACATAGAAAAATAGAGGAAGAGAGAGAGGGAGAGAGAGAGAGAGAGAGAGAAGACAGAGAAACCGTGGATATGATTCATAGACAGTTGTGTTCTTCAGGAAAACACTTCATTCCCGTTGCTCCACTCCACTTGTTTGTAAACGGATTACCCTACTACGGACTAATCAAGACAGTGGGGTGACATCATTTAAAAGCTAAACCGGTGCAAAGTACATGGTGAGCAATGATGTATAACAGCATCCGAAAGTCGGTTCGATCTCGTGATCAAGTGATATATATATAAATATATATATATATA
>NC_068986.1:49345578-49349086 GCF_001194135.2 Octopus bimaculoides
GTGTGTACATGCGTGCGTGCGTGAGTATTTTAAACAATATTAATTACATGAAAATTATCTATTAGCAATCAATATTTCGATATCTTTGCCGAAGTCTAAAATATTGAAAGTGGATATGAGAGATGGATAGGGGGAGGGTAAGGATGAGTCTGAGGAGGAGGAGGATGACGAAGGTCGGAATAATGATTTTTCAATCGGTTTAGTAGGATGGGGTGGGTTGGTGGGGGTGGGGCCTGAGTGATAACGGAAAATGAAAAGGAACATAAAGAAAAACAAAGGAAAGCATCAATTATCGTTTTAAGTAGCTGTTACAATTATAGAAATCAAGAGGTATAACAATACAGAATGTAGAATTATCTATAAACACACACACACACATATATACATCGTATTATATATGCATGTATGTGTGTGTATATATACATATGTATGTGTCTGTATGTGTATATATATGTACATATATACATATATATATAAATATATACATATGTGTGCGCGTCTATATATCGATATATCCACATATAAATGCGTTGGTGTCTGTGTAATTATGTAAGGATCATTCTACAATATATGTGTGTGTGTGTCTCTGTGTGTGTGTGTCTCTGTGTGTGTGTGTGTGTGTGTGTGTATCACTTTGATAACATTGATAGGTTTCGGCTAGTAACTTAATACTACAAAATGTACATGTTGGATAGACACGAGGGCCCTAATACTTCATGAATTATCGACCCAAAATATTAATACCCAGTTTCGTGCCTTTCATGATAAGACAGGGAACTTCGTATATTGGCGGCACCCGCAAGATTTGCGCAGAATTAGGGCTCGAGCAAACGAAACAACAGGAGGTAGACGTACGAAAGTAAACAAAGGTAATTTGAAACGATAGACGAAGACAATAAATAAAGCCTTTCGGCCAAACACGAGGATGATGGATTAAGGCCTGGAAGAAATCCTCAAATGGATATAAAAGTAGAATTAGTAAGAGAGGAAGGGAAGTTGACCAGCTATCTAGGCGTCCGGTGGCGAAAAAGCAAAAGACGGAAAATCAGTAAGGGTCACGTGTGGGCAGCAGATAGAAAGGAAGTAGCATAATGAGAGAGAGGGAGAGAAGGAGAGAGAGAGGGGGGGGGAAGGAAGAGAGAAAGTCTACAATTAAGTGTGAGAAGAATAAAGAAAGGGAGAGAGGAAGTAAGGATGCTGGAAAAGGAATTTCAGGACGTGAGAGAAAGAGAGAAAGAAAAATAGAGTCGCAAAAAATATATATAAAAACTTACTGTTAACAAAAGTCCGTAAATGAAAAATGCGTTAATACTACAAAACGTACATGTAGGACATATGTATAAATACATACATATATGCATACGAGCATGCATGCTTGTATACATACATACATACATACATACATACATACATACATACATACATACATACTAAAGGCGGTGCCCCAGCATGGCCGCAGTCAAATGACTGAAACAAGTAAAAGAGTATACATATGAGAATATATACATATATATGTGCATACATGCATGCATGCATACATACATTCATACATACATACATACATACAGATATATACATGCACGCATACATACATACATACATACATACATACATACATACATGCATACATACATACAGATATATGCGTGTGAAAGTCTGTGTAAATCCATGCATATACATGATAGATAGATAGATAGATAGATAGATAGATAGATAGATAGATAGACAGACAGACAGACAGACAGACAGACAGACAGACAGACAGACAAATTCTACCAGATCATTAAGAACGAAATGTCTTATTTTGTTATGCACCAAGTTTGACAGTTGTTAACTTTAATGTTTTATCCTGACAATTCTTTGTTTTGCAACATTGAAGAGTTACATCATCACTTTTTGAAATGCAATTCATGGTGTTTGATTATACTGTGAGTTTTCTCTTGAAAATCAATTTTTGTGAACTCATGGATAGATCAAACATTCATGTTGTCTATGAGTTCTGTCGTGGAACCAATGCATCCCAGATAACTCGAAACATCCATAAGGCGGTTGGTGAAGATGTGGCGAATAAGCGCACTGTACGGTCGATGGTTTGAGAAGTTCCGGTCTGGTGACTTTACTCTTGAAAACCAGCCTCGTGGTAGACCTGAAACCAAGGTGGATAATGATGAGCTGGAGACTGTAGTGGAAGCGGATACATCTCAAACTACGCGTGAGTTAACAGCAACATTTGATGTTTCGATTCCAACTTATTGGACCAACTGAAGCAAATCAACAAAGTAAAAAAGCTGGACAAATGGGTACCACACGAACTGAACGAGCATCAAATGACACGTCGTCTTGAAACTTGCTATTCTTTGCAGTCACGGCACAAAAGCGAACCATTTTTGCATCGTATTGTTATCTGCGATTAAAAATGGATTCTTTCCAACAATAGAAAGCGTTCTGCGCAGTGGTTGGATAGAGACGAAGTGACAAAACACAATCCAAAAAAAGAATATTCACCAAAAAAGTAAAACAATGCTCGACCACATATTGCACAAGGAACGCTACCAAGTTACAGAAACTGAACTTGGAAGTACTGTCATCCAGCATATTCACCAGACCTTGTAACAACAGACTATCGCATTTTCAAAGCATTACACAACTTTTTGGAAAGAAAGAACTTCAAATCTGAAGAAGATACAAAGATAGTCTTTCGTAATTTCATCACCTCTTGCACTCCAGAATTCTTCGTTGCCGGTACATATAAGCTACCGATAAAATGGCAAAATTGCATTGATAATTTATGTGTATACTTTGATTACCAGCATTGCTTTTTGTTGAGATAAAGTAAAATAAAACTTTCAGTTCAAAATTGGACATTTCATTCTTAATGACCTGATATTTAATTCCGTACCTAATAAACTTATTTGGCCATAGCAATGATGACTATACAAGACAATGCACAGTTTTTCATTATTAATAATTCACCTTCTCATTTTATAAATGGCTTGTTCTTTATAGAGCCTCTTAATGATAACAACTGGTGGTGAGTTTCAACATCTGCAGTGAGAAACTTGACCATTGTGAGTACAAGTGTATGTATATGTATGTATGTGTGCGTGCGTGTGTGTGTGTGTGCGTGTTTGTGTTTGTCTTGATACACGCGCGCGCACACACACACCACACACACACACACACACACACACACACACACACACACACACACACACACACACGCGCGCGCTCATTGGAGGCACTAGGCATCTTATACAAATCTGTCAAATCTCAATGTCTCTGTAGCAAGAACATATTAGTAGCCCTTATTTTATATACACTGTACATTAAATCATATTTATCTCCCGCAGGATAGAGTACTGTTTTTGTTGATCCTGCCCTTAATATCCTGCCAATAGCTAGCTAGCTAGCTAAATAGATAGATAGATAGATAGATAGATAGATAGATAGATAGATAGATAGATAGATAGATAGATAGATAGATAGATAGATATTATATTATATATAT
>NC_068986.1:49349137-49352146 GCF_001194135.2 Octopus bimaculoides
TATTTGGGGCTGGTCATATTGCCAGTTTAGCCAATAAGAACACACGCACTGTATATTTGGTGTTAATTTGCTTCAGCTTTATCTTACATTACATTACATTACATTAATCCTATTTCGGCCAGAGTTCTTTCGTCACACTTCTGTGACCTCATCAGTGGTTCTTTGCTTTCTAACTATCAGCCATTTTGTATTTTTCAAATACAAAATGGCTGACAGTTAGCAAGGTGAGACAAATATTAGAAAGAAGAAAGCAAAGGACCACTGATGAGGTCACAGAAGTGTGACGAAAGAACTCAGGCCGAAATAGGATTAATGTAATGTAATGTAATATAAAGCTGAAGCAAATTAACACCAAATATACAGTGCGTGTGTTTTTATTGGCTAAACTGGCAATATGACCATCCCCAAGTACAACAATGTATATATATATATATATATTAGGATGTCCAGAAAGTTCTGAGCATTTTTAAGTTAAATCTTTTAATGCCTCATTGAACACACCTGAAACGTAACACAGTTAAAACTGTGGTGTTGCTTGAAGTGGTAGAGCATCTCTTCTTTGTTCCTGACTAAAAATAAATTTACCTTTCATTCTGGTCATCTTTTATTGACATTTGAAATAGATAACCAAAAATCTCACATTTGTGTTGTAATACTTTTTCTTTCTTTTTTTCTGTTCAAAACAAAATAGGAGAAATTGCTGTACTTTATGGTAATGTGGAGTTTATAGTAATGATGCTGTAGGTGAATCAACTGTTCAAGGTGGTTTGCAAAATTTAAAGCTGGAGAGTTTAGCCAGGAAGATGGTAGTCGCAGTGGAAGAATTCAAAATTTGTTTTGAAGACAAAAATCGAAGAAAAACTCGGATGTCATGACTAGAGAACTTGCAGAGGTTTTGGAAGTTTCTAAAAGTACGGCTCATGAACACCTAGTGAATCTAGGATACATTTCTCGCTATAATGTATGGGTGCCTCAGAAACTCTCAGAAAAGAAATGCTTGGACTAGTATTCAGTTTGTGATATGCTTTTCAAACGGAATGAAAGCATGATTTTTTGAAACAACTTGTGACTGGAGATGAAAAATGGATTGTGTATGAAAACGTAGTGTGGAAAAAGATCCTGGGGTTTGCGTAAGGATCCCTCAAAACAGCAATCAAAGACGAACATCTATGCCAAAAAAGCTATGCTTTCTGTTTGGTGAGATCATAAAGGCTTCTCTCACAGAACTAGACCATTGATTCTGATGTGTACTGTCGTCAGCTGGCTAATCTGAACCAAAAAATCAAAGAATTAAGGCCAGAGATTGCCAACAAGAAAGAGGTATTGTTCCAACAAGACAATTCCCGACCACATATGTCTTTGGCTACCCGAACAAATTTACGTGAACTTGGCTGGGATCTCTTACCCCATCCACCATGTTCTCCTGATATTGCGCCATCCGACTATTACTTGTTTTTGCCTACAGAACTCATCGCTAGGAAAAACATTTAACGATTTAGATGGAATCAAAATGCATCTAGATAACTTTTTGTCCTCAAAACCAGTTAAATTTTATGCTGGTGGAATATTTAAATTGCCTGATAGATGGGCAAAGGTCATTAATAATAATGGAAATTATTTCATTGAGTAAAATTTATTGAAAGATCAATTATTTTTATCCCTTTTTACATATAAAAATGCTCAGAACTTTCCGCACAACCTAATACATATGTATATGTATATATTGTTGCTATTATGTTAAACTGTCTTATGTCCAAATTTGGCCAAATGCTTTTTTCAGTATTTATTACTGCTTGCAATGACCAATTCTTTCGGTCAAACTATCGCATCTCCAGCTGCTTCAGATGCCAAGATGTCAAAAAATTGTCAAAGTGTAGTACAACGGTTTTGCTATGGAATGGTGAAATTTTTTTTTTTTCTTTTTTTTTCGTTTTCTGAAAAAGCAACCTTTTATATTTACGACACTTTCGCATAATAGCAACGACACATTATGTTTATCTATTTCATTACCTTTCTCTCGTCCTCTCTCCCTTTCTCCTCTCTCTCATTCTCTCGCACGCACACACTATATACTCTTTTACTCTCTTTTACTTGTTTCAGTCATTTGACTGCGGCCATGCTGGAGCACCGCCTTTAGTCGAGCAAATCGACCCCAGGACTTATTCTTTGTGTAAGCCTAGTACTTATTCTATCGGTCTCTTTTGCCGAACTGCTATGTGAAGGGGACGTAAACACACCAGCATCGGTTGTCAAGTGATGTTGGGGGGAGGACAAACACAGACACACAAACACACATATATATATATATATATATACATATACATATATACGACGGGCTTCTTCCAGTTTCCGTCTACCAAATCCAGTCACAAGGCTTTGGTCGGCCCGAGGCTATAGAACATACTTGCCCAATGTGCCACGCAGTGGGACTGAACCCGGAACCATGTGGCTAGTAAGCAAGCTACTTACCACACAGCCACTTCTGCGCCTATGTATATATGTATATATAAAGTTCAAAATTGCACAAAATGGAACAAAAATCAAAATACAGGTAAGGGAATAACAAACAAAGTATATTAGTTTGATGCTCAGGATAGATGGAAGGATCTCTGACGTTTCAAGCCTATGCTTTTGAACAGAAGGGAATGAGGAGTAACAGATAGAAAAAGGAGAGAGGAAAAATGCCTGGTTTAAGGTTTGCACATTTGAATATATATATACCCGCAGATCAAGCATTGCTAAGAGCTTGAGGTAATATGTGAAGTAGGTTAATAGATTGCATAACATCTTCCTTGATTCTTGTCTTGACCTCAAGCTCTTGACAATGCCTGATCTGCGGATCATGCCTTGTCATTCGTTCACTCTAGCAACGTATCGTAGATGTGCTGGAGGCTACACAAGAGTAACACGGCAACAGTAACAACATCATCGCTTTTGAAGTCGACATCATCATCAATATCATCATCGCCATTATCATCATCACGGCAACGAAAATTCTAAAAATTGTTG
>NC_068986.1:49352504-49353632 GCF_001194135.2 Octopus bimaculoides
TATCATCATCGCCATTATCATCATCACGGCAACGAAAATTCTAAAAATTGTTGCTCCAAGATCATTGATACATCATTATACAAAGAGGCATTTCTACATCTCGGGTATCCATCAGTAAGGGTGGACCATTTCTCTGCACGCAAGCCTGGACAAGGTTTCCTGTTTCTTTCTTTTCTGTTTTTCTTTTCCTCACTTCCCAACCACATGATCTGGGATCAGTCTCGTTACGTGATACCCCGGGCAGGTGTCCTCTACTTTAGTGCTAGGCAGACCAAATCCTTGTGAGTGACGGAAACTGAAAGAAGACCTTCGTGTATAGATAGATAGATAGATAGATAGATAGATAGATAGATAGATAGATAGATAGATAGATAGATAGATAGACAGACAGACAGACAGATAGCTAGATCATTATTGTTGTTGTTCTTGTTGTTGTTATTGTTATTCTGTTCGACTTTTGCTTTGTATTTGTAGAAGCTGACTCCAAGTCTCACCCAGAGACCTCAAGAGACAACAAGTTAGAAATTCAAGTTGATGCTATGACTAGGATGCCATATATTTGGTCTTGTACAGAATATTGTTCTAGAGAATGTCTATCAATACATAAGTAAATTAGAAGTTTGTTTTAAAAGTCATTTGATTGTAAGAGGAGAGTCTGATGTTAAGATGACAGTAAAAGGTATTTGTTGTAAAAAGTGAAAAATATGTTGACACTGATTACGTATTAAAATATTTGAGGGATTACATAGATATCTTACGTAGGATATGGGCAGTTCCCATGTGCACTATTTTTTGAATGTCTTCCATTTTGGGATACATTCTACGTAAAGCACTTTCAATACTGTAACTATAAGAGCATCAAAACAAACTACGGCACATGCCCAAAGCACACAGAGCTGCGCTCGGTAGTGCAGTGAAAGCACGTTATAAAAATAGAAGAAGAAGAAGAAGAAGAAGAAGAAGAAGAAGAAGAAGAAGAAGAAGAAGAAGAAGAAGAAGAAGAAGAAGAAGAAGAAGAAGAAGAAGAAGAAGAAGAAGAGGAAGAAGAAGAAGAAGAAGAAGAAGAAGAAGAAGAAGAAGAAGAAGAAGAAGAAGAAGAACGGACGGACGGAATATAAAACAGCCATT
>NC_068986.1:49354162-49355241 GCF_001194135.2 Octopus bimaculoides
CAGGCCTTTCGCGACACCCTTACAGCCAGGAACTTTGCAACACCTCCTCAAAAATATAACAAAAATTCCAAGGCGTTTAATTGGATGAGTGTATGATGAAACATATCAAATCTGTTTTGATTTTTGCTTTTACAAAATATAGTTTTCCGCCAGAAAAATAGGGGTTTTGTCTTATGTAAGAATTCTTCTTATAAACTGGAAAATACGATACTTTTTATTTCAAAAACGTGCGAAGAAGACGTTAGCAAAACGCCATTCGGCAAATGGGGTCAGTGAAGGACAAAGCATTTATAACCACTTCTTCGGAGAAATTACCAATGTCAAGTAATTTAGCGATAACTTTAAAGTGTATGCTATTTATTAACCATTACTCACATGATCACATTCGAACCCAAGTGTTTTTAAGTCTTTCCTATCCAATTCCGTAGTAAATAATTACCATTTCATTAAATGTTACCGCTATATTGCAAAGCTACTAACTCTTAAAGATTATATCAACGAGTGAGAATTAAAGCGAAACTATATAGACTTATTACAGTCCTTCATGTTGCTCCTCTTCTGTTCATAAAATATATTAACCACAACTTGAATCACCAAGAACAACAATTTACGAACAGGATGTGATTACATAAACTGCCTTACAAATAGAAAATTATTGAGAAATGTCGTCTGCCCGCGGGGTTTGGTAGAACTTAATGAAAACTATCACAATAAATGGTCCATTAAAAATTACGGTAAACTCAGCGACTCCAACACAAAATGGAAGGAAATATTTCTGGAATTTTCGTTAATCTGAGTAATTAACTTCTTAAATCGAATACAACACGTAATAATTCGGATAGCTTTATATGATATCCTCAAGGGATTCAATTCAATACATACGATGGAATTGTCAATCGACATAAAAGCCAGAGTATCCATATACACTCACGCATTTACAAACACACACATACAAACATACACACACACACGCGCGCACCCGTACACACACACACACACACACACACATGCACATTCGGCACCGGCACACGCTACGATATATAGGTTCGCTTTCACAAGCAAAAATACTGATATATATA
>NC_068986.1:49355475-49362703 GCF_001194135.2 Octopus bimaculoides
ATATATATACATACGTACATATATATATATACACATATATAGATATACATATATAAATATATACTCATACAGAAATATTTAAGCAATTATGTAATGATGTATATATATATGCACACGCACACATGCAGTTACACAAACGCATACATACAGACCAATGTACACATACATGTTATTGTATTGCATGTGTGCAAACGCGCTCTACGCAATATCATTATAAATACACACACACACACACATATATATATATATATATATATATATATATTGCAATTTCGTATACATGCACGCACAAGTACGCGCAAACACTCACACACGCGCGCGCGCGTATAAATGCAAACACACAGAATTAAGCTGACACAATCATACTAATATAAACCCAGATACCATGCAAGATACTCAACCAGATAAATAAATAAATGAATAGTTAGCTGGTCAGCTAGCTAGCAAGACAGGGACATAGATAGATAGGGATAGATAGATAGATAGATAGATAGATAGATAGATAGATAGATAGATAGATAGATAGATAGATAGATAGGTAGGTAGGTAGGTAGATAGATGCACACCACATATATAATATTCAGAGACACACGCACACGCATGCACACGCATGTACACACACACACACACACACACACACACACACACACACACACACACACACATATACGCATATCTATATTCATTCATATATTTGCTTTAACTTGTGTATACTTACGTACAAGAAACGAAAGAATTAAACACTTCATATATGCATATGGGATCACAAACACAAAAACACACATTCACTCTCTACTACTCTCCCTCTCCCTCTCTCTTACACTCACAAACACCGTATGTATGCACGCACACCTACAGACCTAGCCAGTTAAGCAGGAACTAACGAGGAAGCTTATACGAGATCATTTGACCTGCTAGAACTAGTATGTAAATCTCCCCTGGATCTTATTTTCGCAGCTAGAAAAATAAGGGAGAAATGTCGTTCTAGCTATAAAGCTGTCTGAATAAAAGACGATATGGTCATAGCTGGAACGCTTTTGGTCGTAAATCTGTTCGATAGGGGCAAAATGGAAACAATAGATAAGCGCGCACACACACGCACACACATACCAACAAAAATAAATAAATTAAATCCACATAGGCACATGCGTGGCCGCGTGGTAAGAAGCTTGCATCCTAGCCACATGGTTTCAAGTTCAGTCCCACTGCTGCGTGGCAACTAGGGCAAGGGTCTTCTTCTATAGCCACGGGCCGACTAAATCCTAATGAGTGGATATGATAGACGGAAACTGAAAGAAGGCCGTCATATATATTTATATCCTTTTCTCATGGACTTTCCTGTTTCACCTGTTTCTGAAGAAGAGCTCTGCTCGAAACATAAAGCCACCTTTCTTTCCTTCCTTGAGCGTCTGCTAATACTTTGCATGTACCACGTCCACGCGTTGTTGTTTTTGTCCACACGTTGTTGTTTCTTGTGTTTGTAATTCGTTTGGGAGGATTTACTATTTTATATATACATTCTTCTACTTGTTTCGGTCATTTAGTCGAACTAATCGACCCTAGGATTTAGTCTTCGTAAGCCTAGTACTTATTCTATCAATCTCTTTTGCCGAACCGCTAAGTTACGGGGACGTAAACACATTAACATCAGTCGTCAAGCGATGGTGGTGGGGACAAACAAAGACACACACATACATACACATATGTATATACGGCGGGCTTCTTTTAGTTTCCGTTTACCAAATTCACTCACAAAGCTTTGGTCGGCTCGAGGCTATAATAGAAGACACCTGTCGAAGGTGCCATGCAGTGGGACTGAACCCGAAACCATGAAGTTGGAAAGCGAGCTTCTTACCACACAGCCACTCCTATGTATATATGTATATTTTATGTGTGTGTGTGTGTTCTTATGTGTATTCTATTTTATATGTTTGCGGTTCCGCAAAATACACCGATAGAATAAGTGCTGGGCTTAAAAAATAAGTCCCGGGGTCGATTTGTTCGTTTGAAACCCTTCAAGGTGGTGTTCCACCATGGGCCCAGTTAAATGTCTGGAACAAGTAAAAAAAATATATAAGAATATAGCTCTGTTATATTGTCACCAAGTTTCAACTGCTGCCGTGGTCGACTTTGCTTTTTAGCCTTTAGGGTTCGACAAATTAAAATAAGTAGCAATACAGTGCTGGGGTCGACTAATCCCTTCCCCTAAAATTTAAGGCGTTATGCCTATAAGGATCACGTGACTTATAGGGATCCGATGTTGTCGCACATTGCTGGTCATAATGCACATTTGCAATGTTTTAGCCTTCTAATGACGCCACCCCGCTGGGTAGGCGATCCCCCCTGATAGAAAGCGGGGACCAGAACAAGCGGTTTGCACAAGAACACAACACACCGTCCATTCAGGCAATCGAACCCACGATCTAGCGATCGTGAATGCAACAGTCTAACTACTAGTACACGCACCTTCAGATTATGCTAATATGCCTAGAGTAAAAAGAATTATAATGATTTTAAACTTTGGTGCAAGACCAGCAATTTCAGAGAACGGGGTAAGTCGATTACATCGACCCCAGTGATCAACGAGTACTTATTTTATCAATACCGAAAAGAGAAACGGTGAAGTTGAGGAGGGGGCATCATAGGGGAAGGAGATTATCGGCTTGCACAACCGGGGTTGACATGGGAGCTACACGACAACAGCTAAGAGCTACAGCAACGGTACAGTAAAAACGACAATAACAGCAACGCACGTTAGCACGTGATATGATTCAGTTATATCGCAATTGAAAACGCAGTGGAGAGTTCTCATAATATGATTCGTAGGTTCTATTCAGTTTTTCCGGCCCACTTCTTCGCGGATGTCAACAATATAGCTAAAAGGTATGACGTTAATGCAAATATAAAGCTCACTTTCCCTTCCACATTCATGTTTGGGAACAGTTATGGCCTTTACGGTTAGCTTGGTGTTGTAGTCTAAGCTCACGTTTGGTTCAGTGATTGAGGTGAGCTTAAGTCGATTGCTGAGTTATTGTTAATTCTGGATTAAAGACTTTTCGAATTGGTTAAGATATCAAAAGTAATTATTTGTGAAAATTAATATATCGACTAATGTTCATATAAATGAGTTTTATTTCATGGCGGCAGCGGCAGATTTAAGTTTATGATGCAGCCGAGAGGAAGAAATGTGCGTGCATAGGGTGTAAGCCTCTTCACTGACATATGTGTGAGCGTTGTGTCTGAGCTTGTGCGTCTGTGTGTGTGTGCATATAAGGTACGTGTTTCTATATATGCATACATGAGGTATCTATATATATTTGTGTATGCCTGTGTGTGTGCACATATATTAATATATATATATAAATATGAACACGTGTGTATGCGTGACTATGTATTTGTGCGTCGGTTGATGATGTTAATGTAAATGTATATTTGCATGATTGCGTGTACACATGCGTAAGTATATGCGTGTGTAGTATATGAGAGATACAAATATTTACTTAATAGATAATTCTCATATACTATTAGAAACAGATTTATATACATAAAAATGTATGCTTATATGGATATATTAGCGTGTCTACGTATTTATGTAGGTAGGTAGGTAGGTTGCTGAATATAAAGGTAGAAGCATGTGCATATATGGTTTCGCAAGTTTTCCGATGCTAGTGAGACTATTACTATTAATATTCCGCTTAAATTTGCAAGTTGACATCGGCGGGAAGGAGAGTCCCGAGAAGACCAATGTTCTGGGGTGGGAGTACAGGAAGTATTGGATAGTGCAGAGTTCGAGAAGTTGTATGCAAAATCGAGGCAGAATGGAAGAGAAAGAAGCTGGTTGAGAGCATCTGAGACGAAGTAACTCGCAATCGGCTAGCTCCGAGGAAAAGTGGACATAGTTAACGTAAAGGAAGGAAGAACCTGGGGATGATACACCACATGTGTGTGCCAGTGACTGGAACAAGTCTGAGAGTGGTTTTAAGTCAGTATTCGAGTGACCTTTTTTCTGGATGACTAAGATGTCAATTTGTGCGACAAACAACATCACCCCAGATGTGGAGGCAATATATCTTCACGAGGATCTAACTTCACGAGGATCTAACTTCACGAAGATCTAACTTCACGAGGATCATTTTAGCTGTGTAGAATATTGTATGCGTGTGTGGTGTGTATATAGGTTTGTACGTGCGTAAATAAATTGTATTTTTGTACTGGTAGAAGGGGAAAACTGTGAAATTTGGTTTGATGTTACCTGCACATTTCTCTGTGTTCACTTAAAGGAATTTGTCTGTATTGCGGGAACCGGAACTGTTCTTTATGTAGAGTGGTTCTCCGTCTCAATGTCATACTCGTGTGTCCTATATAGGGATGTCCACAACCCGAACAGGTTAATACATTAATTAGGTTCTCAGAGGCACAGGTGAAGTTGGTTTTAATTGTGAACCTCTCTCCTTGCTTGAAAACAGAAATCCGAGCCTTCAAGTAGGTTGTGGCATGTTCCACAGTTTGGGCGTCCACATTTTTTAAACGTTTGTTTCGTGGTTGTTGTGTAAAGCTTCGCATTTGTTAGAAGTCTCTTTAGCGATTTGTGTTGCCTTTTCATTTGATGTTGTTCATTTTTGGGTCTCTAGTTGGTGAAGGGAGATTTTGCACAATAGTGTTGCATGCCTCATTGTTTCTAGGGTTATGGGTTGATATATACAGGAGTGTTTTCAGATGATGTGTGGTGTTATGTTTTGTTATCCTTAGTGCTTTTATGTCTAATTTCTTGGCACGCTTAATTCCATCGTCTATAAGTGAGGGTGGATATTGTCTTTCAGTTAGTGTTGTTTTGAGGTCTTGAAGACGAAAGTCCCGAGTAGTTCTATCAGACACTATTGTGCAAATCCTTTTTGCCAAATTAAAGGGGATATTAATTTTGATGTGTTTTGGGTGGTATGAACTAAAGAGGATATATTGTTTCGAGTCCGTTGGTTTATGAAAGATGTCAGTTATAATTTGGTTGTTGACTTTTTTTTATCATAATATCCAGAAATTGGAGCTGTTCTTTGCTATATTCCATTGTGTATTGAATGTTACTATTTATATCATTTAGTGTTCATTTGAAATCCAAAAGTTTGTCAATGGTCTCATTTCAAATGATAAAACAGTCATCCATGTATCTTTTCCAGCTTTCTTTCATGTAATGGTGAAATGGATAACCATATTTTTTGAAGTGACACTTCATGTTTGGCGAATTCAAAATAACCCATTATCAGCTTCGCAAGAGCAGGGACTGCTTTCGTTCCCATCGCAATTCCGCATTTTTGACGATAGTAGGTGTCATCAAATAGGAAATAGTTGTTCCGAAGTATACATTTTAAAGTTCACTTATAAAGATCTGATTTATGCGTTCCGGGAGTACTTCGGAGTACTTCGGAGTACTTCGGAGTACTTCGGAGTACTTTTCCAGCCAGAATTTGATTGCTTTTATTCCATAGTCATGTGGAATGTTGGTGTAAAGATTGATAACATCGAAAGAAACCAATAATGCTTCTTCATTAATTGTTTTTGGTAGGTGCTCTAGCATGTCTCAATCGTTTCTAATGAAACTTTTGATGTATTTCAGAAAGGGTTGCAGTAGTCTAGAAAATTGCTTAGACGGTGGGTTTCATAGGCTGGGCCAGCTATAATGGGCCTTAAAGTTAAGTCTTCTGGCATTTGGATATTTATGTATTTGCCTGGTGATTGTTTGCTGGCTTCATTAATTATCTTGCTCTTATGTGTTTTAGGAAGGCCATTAAAAAGATTCGGTCTACATTTGAAGTTCGTGATGCAGTCTGTTTCTTTTTCTGTCGGGCCCTTTCCATGTAGAAGTATTAAGGATGCAAGATTTTTCATTGTTTTTTGTTGTTTATAGTTTACAACTTTTTCGTAGAAGGCATCGCTTGCGTTCTCAGCACACCGCTTTATAGTAGCGAAACCTGGAGCATCCAATCCAGGCAAGAGCGGGATTTCAACGACCTCTACCTACGCAACCTGAGACAGATTCTGAACATCAAGTGCTCTGACCGAGTCACTAACAATGAAGTCCTGGCTTGTTGGCAAATCCCTAAACTCCTCATCCTATTACAACGACGCCTCCTCTGACTTGGCCATGTGCCTCCAACAAAACAACATGGAGTAGGCCACATTTCGTTTCAAAAATGTCTGCAGAGGCGAGACATGACTTCTCTTTACATGAACCTTAAAAGATTAGAGGAAACTGATATTGATCCTCGCCTACATTCTCATGCTCATAATTCTCTGCTGACCGAACCTGTTGTGCCTGCCCATTGTTCAAAACGCATCAACCCTTTGCACAACCACAGTGTTTTCTGCACCAAACTCACCAGTTAATCCATGATTATTGCAGAAACTACCACTACCTATGAGAAATGCTAGGACCAAGCTTAAGTACACAGTACTAAATGGCCGTTGACTTTAATGATTTCATCTGTCGTCCTGCATGCAGGGTGTCCAATCACTCTCTCACTAGGCAAGCTTAGTGGAGTAGTTCAGTTTAGTCGCCGACAAGCCGATCATGCAACAGGTTGTACTGGATCACATGTTACCAGTAGCGCTCACAAGTGACCTGACATTAAGTTACATACATACATGTATACGTGCACACATATAAACTTATATATATATGTGTGTGTGTATTTTTCAGTCTATATACATGCTCATAAATCTACATATGAATATATGTATGCACGTATGTGGATATTCATAAACACACACGTAAGCATATTACTGATAATTATACTCATAAAAATCTAGAAATAGATCAATAGATAAATAGATAAAATAATAACATGTAGACCTGTCGGTTTTATCATTACTGGAGATTTATTATTATCTATACTAACATACACACACACACACACACACACACACAAAAGTATGTGTATATGTGTGTGTTGTGTACGCGCGCTTCTATATATGTATCCATGTATGTGCACATCTATCTACCGATTTATCTGTCACTCTATCTATCTATATATCTACTTATCTATCTGCCTATCTCTTCTTATATATATATATATGTGTGTGTGTGTGTGTATGCGCATACATATATATGCATATATACGTATATATGTATACATGTATATATGTACACATATATATATATGTATATGTATATATGGGTACATATATATACGTATACATATATACACATATATCTATGCATATATATATATATATA
>NC_068986.1:49362893-49365745 GCF_001194135.2 Octopus bimaculoides
ATATACATATACACACACACGCAGATATGAATGTGTGTAGTGTGTATGTGTGTATGTGCGTGAAGTGTGTGTGTGCGTGTGTGCGTGTGTGCGTGTGTGTGTGTGTGTGTGTGTGTCTGTGTGTGTGTGTGTGTCTGTGTATGTGTGTGCATTTTACACATCTGACAGCGTTTATTCAATTTCCACTTACAATAGCCACTACCTCGCCATCTAAATCTAGCGACAACGACAACATTTAATTTTAGCGGTAAAATTTTGCAAATACCATCTGGTGCTTTTCGACTGAAAATAACCTGTTTTGTTGCAATTAGAACTATTCGATGGCAGCTTCTTCTACACACTTCAACCAAAATTTGTGGACTGAAGCCAAAACTGAATTATTTTTGCTTTCTTTTTATGTTGATTAGTTTTGTTGTCTTCTTTTCCAAATAATTTTTATTTTGGTTAAATCCAGTCCAATTCATGATGTTATTATAATCGTAGTGTGACCATTTTGGTTCAGCGGATATTAGATCGTTTAAACACAGACGTTTGCTTACCAACCATATGGTTCCGGGTTCAGTCCTACTGTGTGGCATCGTGGGCAAGTGTCTTCTATTATAGCCTCGAGCCGACCAAAGGTTGGTGAGTGGATTTGGTAGACGGAAACTGAAAGAAGCGCTTCGAATATATGTGCGTGTGTGTGTGTGCTTATATGTTTGTGCGTTTGTGTTTGTCTCCCCAATATTGCTTGACAACCGACGCTGATGTGTTTACGTTCTCGTAACTTAACGGTTCGGTTAAAAAGAGACTCATAGAATAAGTACTAGGCTTACAAAGAATAAGTCCCGGGGTCGATTTGCTCGACTAAAGGCGGTGCTCCAGCATGGCCGCAGTCAAATGACTGAAACAAATAAATGAATAAAAGAATAATAATACAGTGCAAATCTACTGTAGATGCGCTGTTGATTCACTGGTAAGGAACTATTAGTCTACCTCGTTTCAGTTCAGTTCCCTTAGTTGACAGAAATGACTACCAGATCAATCTGGCTCGAACATATGTCAGGAATTTTTTTTTCTTGCTTTTAACCCTCCAACACAGAGTATAGGCCACTTATAATTGAACTTCATGTCGCATAATTTCTCGCTTCTGTACTTATACTCTGCCATGAATGTCCTCCTTTCTCTAGTTCCTTTTGTGTTGATCTACGCCACGGGTTCTTAGACCTACCCATCTTTCTATATCCATCCGGATTCCACTGTAAAACACTTTCCGCTGCATTTGGTGTGTCCTTTCTAATTGTGCTACCAATCCACTTTCACTTTTTCTTAAAATATTTGCCCCCTAATCGAAACTTAATTTGTTCTTTACCATAACTCCATATTGCTTATGTGTTCGGGCCATCTGATTTTAAGTACACTACGCAAGCATCTGTTGATGAATGATTGTGTTTGCTTATTTGACTTAACTGTTGTTCGCCATGCCTCAGCCCCATACAATTACACCGCTTTTACGTTAGTGTTAAAAATTCTTATTTTGTTCTTTATTGAAATTACACTTGCGCTCCATATTTTTTTTAACAGGTGGAAAGCGGTCCTTGCCTTACTTATTCTCGTCTTAATATCTTCGTCGGTGCCACCTGAGAACATCATCTTACTACCTAAACTCGGTTACATCCTCTAGTTCGCCAGTTTCTAGTTTAATACGTTCGCTGTTTTCTTCATTAACGCGCATAATTTTTGATTTGTCGCGGTTGACTTTCAGTCTTAGTTTGGCAGGAATACGTACCAAATTAATCAAAGGAGAACAAAGGAAAGGAAACGGTGCATCAATCAGGTTCCTAGTTGTCAGAAAAAGTTACCAAATCAGTTTCATTCATTACTGATACATGTTTTAAATGAAATCGGGTGGCTTAGTAGTTAGGGTATTTGGCTCATGATCGTAAAATCAAGAGATCAATTCCCGGCGACGCGTTGTGTCCTTGAGCAAGACACTTTATTTCACGATGCTCCAGTCCACTCAGCTGGCAAAAATGAGTGGCACCTGTATTTCAAAAGGCCAGCCTTGTTACACTCTGTGTTACGCTGAATCTCCTTGAGAACTACGTTAACGGTACACATGTATGTGGAGTGCTCGGCCACTTGCACGTTAATTTCAAGAGTAAGCTGTTCCGTTGATCGTATTAGCTGGGACCCTCGCCGTGGGTCCTCATGTTTTAGATAATATATTTTAATATATTTATTAATGTTAGGGCAGCTAGCTGGCAGAATCGTTAGGACACCGGACAAAATTCTTAGCAGCATTTCGGCTCGCTTTACGTTCTGAGTTCAAATACCGCCAAAGTCGACTTTGCCTTTCATCCTCTTGGGGGTCGATAAAATAAGTACCAGTGAAACACTGCGGTCGATGTAATCAACTTGTCCTCTCTCCTGAAATTGCTGGCCATGTGCTAAAATTTGAAATCAATACATTAATTGATGTTAAAGCGGTGAGCTGGCAGAATCGTTAGCAAATCTTGCAAAATGCTTACCGGCATTTCGTCCGTTTTTACATTCTGAGTTCAAATTCCGCCTTTCATCTCTTCAAGATCGATACAATATTTTTCAATTGAGTGCTGTGGTTGAAGTAATCCACTGACCCACTACCTCGAAATTGCTGGCCAATCTCATATTCATCAACAGTATTTAAATGATATTGATGATGAAGATGATGATGATGATGATTATGATAATAATAATAATAATTATTATTATTATTATTATTATTATTATGATTATTATCATTTCTGTTATAGGCACAAAGCCTGAAATTTAGGGGGAGGAGACTTGTCGATTACATCACCCCAGTGTTTCACTGGTACTTAATTTATCGA
>NC_068986.1:49365755-49368836 GCF_001194135.2 Octopus bimaculoides
TAATAATAATAATAATAATAATAATAATAATAATAATAATAATAATAATAATAATAATAATAATAATAATAATAATAATAATAATACAGGTAGATGATAAAGCCTATCAGTCAGAAATACCTAACTGTCGGAAATAATTGCCTCATCTATCAAGTTCGAACACAGGACATAGTCCATCCATAAGTTCATTAATCTTTCGGACACGAGTCCTGGGTCTATCTACTTCAAATTTAGAATGCATTCAACTTTTCAAGTATTAGTCCCACATTGATCTGATTCAAACTCAAAGCACAATACAACACTCAAGTCAAATAGGTGTCAGAAATGGATACCATATCAATTTAGTACAAATGCAATCTATCAATCAGGTCTATCTATCAATCAAGTATTCGTCTAGTTCAGATTAATAAGGTCGACCGTTAATCATTTCACCTATCTATCACGTAATGAGACCTAGATTAATCTTGTTTAAATTCGGAGTGCATCAGTCGATTCACATACCTAGCAGGTACTACTCCCAGATTAATCCAGATCAAAACCAGAAAGCAGTCTATCACTTTAACTCACTGATAAGTTTATTCTCTTTATTATAGAAGTATATCCAATTAATTGCATATAAATTTCAACAGGAAAATCATATACGGACCCTAAGGGCCAGGTCGATCCCGGTTGGTAACCACTGATCTTGTATAAAACAAATCCATAAAGGAGTATACATAGCAGAGGGAAATTCTTTGTAGTAGCAATGTAAATAGGTAAGTAAATAGGTAGACTCCAAGATATGGCTGGCAGGAAGCCTAGAGTACTGATATGACATAGTTCGGTAGGGATATGAAAGTTCTCACAGATAGAAAAACATAGCTAGAAAATGATAAAGAAAAGGGTGTTTAGCTAGTCCTTTACAGCTGTTTCCAGAATAGTTGCGTCATTGGTGCTGTTCTTAGCATTTTGCCAGCATCGAAACTTTATAGCAACAAATTCCATCTTCGAAAAGCTAATCCAGAGAACTGTACCAAGTGAAGAATAAAAAATAAAAATAATAAAACAAGTAGACAACTACGGTTTGAATGCCTTTGATCAAAGACTTGCTTGATAAAGGGTACCATGGACTAAAAGCACTAAAATTCGTATTGCTATCTCTTCCAAATTTCGCAATATGAAAAGGTTCTTACGAAAGGAATGTATGGAAACAGCAATGATAGTGCAAAAATCTTGGAATCATATGGAATCTTGAAGTATGAACATTCTTGAAAAGTACAAGCATTGATTTAGTAGTAGTAGTTGTAGTAGTAGTAGTAGTAGTAGTAGTAGTAGTAGTAGTAGTAGTAACAGCAGCAGCAGCAGTAACTGCGGCAGCAGTTGTTTGTTATTATGTATATATGTATATCACTATATGTATGCATATATATATATATATATATATATATATATATATATATATATATATATATATATATATACATATATTTTTTAATCATTCGTAAATAAATACGCAGCTAGAGTTTCGCTCTAAATTCTTCAATAAACTGCAGCGACAGCAACATCAAAGGGCTGACAGTAACTACCTTAAATGGCCCAACGAAATCGACTGCAACAACAGAAACCAACGAACCATTTCCAAGTAGTAGTAGTAGTAGTAGTAGTAGTAGTAGTAGTAGTAGTATGTTAAGATGACGTTTGACTTCACCCTCAGGCTTAAGGCTTTGCCTGAAAGATTTATGCGATTCTCGGAGAAAATTAGAGAACAGGCGGCCATATTTTTTAATACAATAGCAGAATACTGCATTAGTTACCATAAACTATTCAAGTAAAATGGTTGGACACGAAAGAAAATAAGAAGACATTATGGAATTCCATTCAGACTATCGGTGATAGGAATCTATGGGAAATAAAAGCTATCTCCGTCAATATATCACAAGATTCCAATAGAAAAGTATACAGTCTCCGGTTAATGATCGATAACTGATTATAAAAACAGTTTTTCCAAAGGAATAAACGCGACTAAATAACATACGGTCAATGGTCTGTTACAATTTAAGTTTTATGTTTATGTTGTTTTTTGGGTTGTTTTTTTTTGTTGTCACGTGATCAGTGTCAATCAATCAATCAATCGATCGATCGATCAATCAATCAATTCCGGCATATAAATACGAGTTAATACCTACTAAAAAAAAAGCATGTACTACAATGTTTCGTGTGTTTTATAGATGCCATGGACGGCCATTGGATATGTGTACTTGATACGACTATTTTCGAAGAATTTCTACCAGAATAGCATTTACGCTCTCTCTCTCTCTCTCTCTCTCTCTCTCTCTCTCTCTCTCTCTCTATCTATCTATCTATCTATCTATCTATCTATTTCTCCCTCTCTCTTTCTCCTTTTCTCTCTCTCTCTCTATATATATTATATATATATATGTATATATATTGCTCCCTCTTCGTTTCCTCTCTCTTCCTTTCTCTAATTCTTTTCCTCTCCCCTTCGCTGTTCTCTATCTGTCCCTCTCTCTTCCTCCTTTACTGTCTCGTTGCTCATCGGCCATCTTTCTTTTCGTAACTTGAGTTTCTTTCTTTCTTTCCGATCAGCTACAGAGATCAGACGCATTCTTGTCTGTCGCCTGTCAAAGCTTGTTCCTCCAGCGTTCGCCACCTCATCTCGTCATGGCTTAGCAGCCTTTACTGTTTTCACTGTCCTGTTTATGTTACCAACTTTGACTCTCCGCAAATCCCAAATTTTATTTAATTTGCTTTGCGGGAGCAACTGCTTGAAGAAGGCACACCTTGTCGTAAATGCTCGAAATGTGGAGTAGATAAAACAGCCAGCAACTGATGCAGGGCCGTTCTTTATGTTGCCTATCTTGTTTTCTATTTGTTTTTTTCGTTGTTCGCAAAAAAGTTCATATTCCATGTTTTCGCATTTCGTATTTCATGTTGTTTACGTTCTATGACGTCCTGTACACGTATATGCATGTGTATATACATATATATGTATGTACATATATGTATGTATACATGCATATATATTTATATGTATATATATATATATTATTTATATTACTATATATATATATATATATATAT
>NC_068986.1:49368981-49369812 GCF_001194135.2 Octopus bimaculoides
ATATAAAGAAAAAAGAAAAAGATATATAAAATTAAAAAATAATAATAATAATAAAAATGGCAGACATCAGCTGACTAACAATGTTGTCGTTCGTAAGAAAAAATTAACATTCGAAATGCTACTTTTGTGGTTTCTTATTTCTTATTGTTCTTGCCTTTTTTTTCTTTTCTTCCTGTTATCTTCAGATCAACAAATTATCGAACACCTCTCGTTCATTAAGGACGTTCTAAACATAGCGATCTGCTTTTGTTTTTATTTTAGACATTCTATACATATGACTACATTATTTTATTATACAAGTCATATCTCCTTTTAGATGGAAGGCGGGTGACATTACTACCATTTCTAACTACTCGAGCCATGACGGAGAGGTTTTGTTATGGTTTGTTGATGTCGTTGTTGCTGGTGCTGTTGTTTTTGCTTTTGTTGTTGTTGTTGCTGCTGCTGTTTTTGTTGTTGTTTTTCTCTAAGCCGAATATGATTGGGCAAATGGTTAGGGTCAAATATATTTCCAGTTTTTAACACCAAAATTTGCCTTTGCAAAGCATTCATATGCAGATAGATAGATAGATAGATAGATAGATAGATAGATAGATAGATAGATAGATAGATAGACAGATAGACAGATTATGTGTGTGTAATATACATACATATATATATGTCTTTCTAAAATGAAATTACATTATGCAGCTGAGGAATACATTTTCATTGTACATTTTATGTAGTGTTCTCACTACATGAATAAATGAAGTTTGTACGAAACGTACGTACTGCTATAACCTATTGAATTTTTGTTTCTTTTCTTAAAAACAATATATATATATATATATA
>NC_068986.1:49377065-49377617 GCF_001194135.2 Octopus bimaculoides
AAGTTGGTCTTAATTGAGAATTTTTGTCCTTGCTGAAATGTGAATTCCGAGCCTTCAGTTATGTATGGGCATGTACCACAATTAGGTCGTCTGCATTTTTTAACTGTTGGTATCGTTTGTATTGAGTATAGTTTTGGATTTATTAGGAGTCTGTTGAGTGATTTGTCTTGTCTTTTGCATTTTAGTAGTTTGTGTGTATTTAGGATGCTGTTCATTTTCGGGTCTTGAGTGAGCAGAGGGAGATTTTGTATAATTGTGTTGTATGCTTCATTGTTTCTGGGGTTGTGGGTTGATATGTATGGGAGTGATTTAGGGTGAGGTCTGGTGTTTTGTTTTGTTGTCCTTGGTGTATTTGTGTCCAATTTCTTGGCACGTTTAATTCTATGTTCGATATGTGTAGGTGGGTATTGGCGTTCAATGAGTGTTATTTTGAGTTCTTGTAGGCGAAGTTCTCGAGTGGTTGTGTCAGATACAATTGTACAGATACTTTTTGCTAGATTGAATGGGATATTTTGGTGTGTTTAGGATGGCATGAACAGAAAAAGAGATACT
>NC_068986.1:49377680-49380463 GCF_001194135.2 Octopus bimaculoides
TTTTAAGTCTGTTAGTTTGTAGTAGATGTCGGTTGCAATTTGGTTGTTGGACATTTTTAAAATCAAAATGTCCAGAAATGGGAGCTGTTCCTTGCTATATTCCATTGTAAATTGGATGTTGGGGTTAATATTATTCAATGTGGATTTAAAATCCAGAAGTTTATCATAGGTTTCATTTCAGATGATAAAACAATCGTCTAGGTACCTTTTCCAGTTTTCTCTTATATACTGATGGAATGGGGTTCCAAATTTTTGGAGCGAAAGTTCATATAGGGTAGATTCAAAGAAACCCATTATTAGGTTCGCAAGGACAGGCGCTGTTTTCGTTCCCATCGCTTTACCGCATTTTTGGCGGTAGTATGTTGTCTCGAAGAGGAAGTAATTGTTTTGTAAGATGAACTTCAGGGATTCAATGACAAAAGTCTGGTTTATGCGGTCCGGGAGAAGTTCGGGGTATTTTTCTAACCAAAATGTTATTGCCTCTATTACGTAGCCATGTGGAATGTTAGTGTAGAGGTTGATATACATATATAGATAGATAGATAGATAGATAGATAGATAGATAGATAGATAGATAGATAGATAGATAGATACATTTCTTTTATTAGCCACACAGGGCTCAACGAAGATGGGACAAATACAATGTAGAGCTTTTCTTTTTGGAAGGGGGAAAGGAAGGAAAAAAAAAAAAAAAAAAAATTGGTGGTGTCGATCAAAAGGAAGGGAAAAAGGGGCAGTTCGATCAAAAGGGATCGAAAAAAAAGAAAAGGAAAGGCCGATCAATAGGGATCGTGTATAGGTAGATAGATAGATAAATAGATAGATAGATAGATAGATAGATAGATAGATAGATAGATAGATAGATAGATAGATAAGGCCATAAATGACAGAGAAAGTTTAATGAAATTTTATTAAACAATAAGAAAATTGTAATATCACGGCAAATTGTTTCGTAACTTCAAAACATGTAAATAGTTTATATTATTATATTTAATAATAAATAAATTACTTACATGCCTGCATTAATGCAAAATGCAGACAAAATACTTCAAAATAATGCAGAATTTAAGCTACGACTTCAGTAGAGATTCTGCATTATTTTTAAGAACTATCGCATTTTGCATTAATAAAGGTACATAAGCAACTTATTCATTATCAAATATGATAATATAAATTATTTACATCATTTTAAGCTACACGAAACTGCTTCGGAGGTTGTTGTGTCCTAGCATATGTGCTGCTTCTTTTCGTTTTCGTATTTTCCACTGGTGTTCTCTGTCTATTATTTCAACTTCATCCCACAGGGAGAGGTGGCCTCCATTTTTCCATACATGATCAGCTATACCCGATTTATCAATATCTCCTCGTGTCACAGCTTTGCGATGTTCCTCTACCCTTATTTTGAGGGGGTGACATGTTTCACATTTGTATAACCTACCACAGCTGCATGGATGGAGTACACACAGTCTTTGGTCATATTCTCTATTGGTGGTTTTACTCGAAGGAGATATTTGCGAAGTGTATTAATATCTCAAATATCTCATATATTAATATCTCTTCACCAGTATAGAAGAGAATATGACCAAAGACTGCGTGTACTCCATCCTATGCAGCTGTGGTAGGTTATACAAAGGCGAAATATGTCGCCCCCTCAAAATAAGGGTAGACGAACATCGCAAAGCTGTGACACGAGGAGATATTGATAAATCGGGTATAGCTGATCATGTATGGAAAAATGGAGGCCACCTCCCCCCGTGGAATGAAGTTAAAATAATAGACAGATAACACAACCGAAAAATACGAAACCTAAAAGAAGCAGCACATAAGCTAGGACACATTATATAAATGCAACCGACAAAGAATTATGTATACATAACAGCACGAAACCTTACGGCTATATACAACAGAAGAACAAAATAATAATTATACATATACCACACATACAACAGAAAGAGCTTTACAGCTATCGAACGAACTTAGAGGGGTTGCGCAAAGATGAAATGGAGTAAGTCCTAGTGGACGTAGCAGGAGCCCAGACCAGCATGACCAGTCAGCTCAATGGCAGGGCGAAAAAGAACAACACCCCTTCACAGGACACAGGACACAGGTCACGTGGTAGGGAAGAGGAAGTATTGAGAGAAGAAAAGAGTGGGAGAAGAGAGAGAGAACGAAAGAGGACAGGGATTGGTGAAACAGAGTGAAATAGAGAGAAGAGAATGGTACAAGAGAGGCAACAAAGGTGAAAAGGGAGGGTAAGAGTGGGGAAAGGATCAGAATAATAGTAGAGGTGGAAAGAGACAGAGTAAGATGGAAAGCAGGGGGACAGAGAGAGAGAGAGAGAGAACGAAAAAGAAAGGGAGACACAGAGAGAAGAGAAAAGAACAAAGGAGGCAAGCAGGGGCGGAAACAGAGAGTGAGAGTGGAGAAAGAGACAGTGTAAGGGTAGCGGTGGATACAGATAGAGAGAGTTAAGAGTTACACCATAAATATTCAAGGAATAAAGTAAACAAGCAGGGTGTGCGTTGCGCTACATGAATATATCAAGGGTTGAACAGAACACAACAAGGAGAAAAAATTAGGCGAAGACAGAGCAAACGGGAAACTAGACGAAAACTTAACGGACGGGAAATTAAATAAAGACACAATACACAATATATACAAACGCCTGTGTTAGAATAGGGGTAGCTGATGAGGGAAAATGTTCTCTATGTGGCCTGTGTGTGTTCTGTACTTTAGTTATTATTATTTTTTTGTCTACGTTTTGTTTGCAACGTCCTGTACCC
>NC_068986.1:49381429-49382979 GCF_001194135.2 Octopus bimaculoides
ATATATACATATATATATATACATATACATACATACGTACATGTGTGTGTTGTGTGCGCATGTGTGGAGGGAGTGGGAGTGATGAAAACTTTCGTATGTGCACACACATATATATATATATTTACATACAATTATAAATGTATGTACATTTGTGTGTACATAACGTTGAACTTTTGTAAGAGAAGAAAAACAAAGAAGAGTGCTAGTGATATGGTGTTGTTCTTGAGATATGTTGAGAAAAAAGAGTACACAGACCGGAAAAGAAGAGGGTGAAAGGGTATAAGGTATAATTTGAGAGAAGGCGAGAGAGAGAGAAAGAGATAAGGTGTGCGGTTACGCATAACGTTGAATTATGTAAGAGGGAAGGGAATAGAAAGAGAAATGCTGATATCTGTATAGAGAGAAATAAGGAAAAATAGATAAGAAGAAATAGAGACATAGAAACATAACGAAAAAGAGAGAGAGATGTAGGATTGTGAGAGGTTTAGATAACCATAATGCTGAATTATGTAAGAAAATGAAGGAAAGTGTAGAAGAGAATAGGCGGAAAGGGATAGAGTAGAGAGACAGACACAGAGAGAGAGACAGTGGAGAGAGAGAGACAGTGGAGAGAGAGACAGTGGAGAGAGAGACAGTGGAGAGAGAGACAGTGGAGAGAGAGACAGTGGAGAGAGAGACAGTGGAGAGAGAGACAGTGGAGAGAGAGACAGTGGAGAGAGAGACAGTGGAGGGAAAGAGAGTGGAGAAAGAGAGAGGGGCATGGAGCTGATGAGAATGGAAGAGAGGTGACTGATGAGATGTAGAGAGAAAGATTGGTGGAAAAAGAAAAGAGAAAGCGATATGGATAGACACACACACACTAACCCAAACACACACACACAGCCAGAGAAAGACAGCGAGAGAGAGAGAGAGAGGTGGGGTGGATGTGTGCGAGTGTTGAAGGCGGTGATGGATGTGACGAAGAGAAGGGCCATGAATGAATAATGGTGAATCGTGTAAAAGACTTCAGTTGTTTCATTGTGGTTTCATCAATCATCAAATACTTCCAACTACTGCACACATACTGTAGTAAGGTGTGTATATATGTGCGTATATATATATATATATGTATGTATTTACACACACACACAAGCACACACACACACACATGTGTATACGTACATATATGTGTGTGCATGTGTGTGTGTATGTCAATATACGTATTTACGTACTTAACCATGTATACATTTATTCATGGGCTTGTATATATGTGTGTATGTATATATGTGCGTGTATATACGTATATTATGCATATATATATATAGATATATACATAAATATACACATATGCATATGCATATATGTGTATGGCTATATATATATATATATGTGTGTGTGTGTATATATATATGTATATGTTTGTATGTATATATATATATGTAGATATATATATGGACAAGCACACACATATATGCGTGTGTGTGTATATATATACATATACATACGTATATATATATATGTATATATATATATATATATGTCTATATATATATATATATATATATATATAT
>NC_068986.1:49383543-49384231 GCF_001194135.2 Octopus bimaculoides
ATTAGTATTATTATTATCATTATTATTATCATTATTATTATTATTATTATTATCATTATTATTATTATTATTATTATTATTATTATTATTATTATTATTATTATTATTATTATTATTATTATCATCATCATTTCGTTGTGTAATGGTAGCAGAGGGTCTCGGTCGTTCATTGGTTATTATAACGTGTTGCCGTCAATCTTGTATTGTTTTGTAGTATGGGCTGTAGAACAAGCAGTGGTTCCAGTTGTGTTGAAGTTTATGCGCCAGTAATAGCGTAACATTTCAGCTGTATTTTATGGGTGTATTCATTTGGCAATTGTGGGGTTGGTGGTAGTATGTGTAGTGGTAGTATGGTGGTGTTGAAGTAGTTGTTCTAGCTGCAGTACCTACAATCTGGTGATTGTAGTGCATTGGTTTGATTGCTGTAGATCTGGCAGTAGTACAAATGGTAATAGTGTGTGAGGTTTAATGTTGTAGCTTTCGTGGTAGTACTAGTGGTCGTAATGTGTTGGTATCGGTGCTGCGGCTTTGGTGGTAGTATTAGTGGTTGTAGTTCATTGGTATTGATGTTGTGGCATTGGTGGTAGTACTACTGGTTGTCGTGTGTTGTTATTGGTGCTGTGGCTTTGGTGGTAGTATTGGTGGTTGTAGTTCATTGGTATTGATGTTGTGACTTTGGTGGTAGTAC
>NC_068986.1:49384241-49384627 GCF_001194135.2 Octopus bimaculoides
TATATATATATATATATTATATATATGTGTGTATGCATTTATGTGCGTCCGTATACATTACTGCACACTATCAATATGTTGTGTGTTGTGCGTGTGAGTTGTGATGATGGCGGCTTTGGCGGTGGTGGTGGTGATCATGGTGGGGAGGGATACATCAATCATACGTCTACTTCGCGAGGGGAGCTGGCGTAGATAGTATGGCTGATCAGAGATATTGTAGGTGTTGCTGTTATTGTTGTTGTTGTTCTCGTTGTAATTAGTATTATTATTATCATTATTATTATCATTATTATTATTATTATTATTATCATTATTATTATTATTATTATTATTATTATTATTATTATTATTATTATTATTATTATTATTATTATCATCATCATTTC
>NC_068986.1:49385896-49390835 GCF_001194135.2 Octopus bimaculoides
CTTTGGTGGGAGTTCTAGTTGTTGTAGTATGTTATTGTTGGTGTTTGCTTGGCTTTGGTGGCAGTAGTAATGTCGTAGTTCATTGGCATTCAGGCTGTGGTTTTGGCGATAGTACTAGTGGTTGCACTGTGTAGGTATTGACGTATTACCACAGCAAGAACAACAACTATCGTCCCAACAACTACTACTGTTACCTCTCTTCCTCTTTCTTTTCCCTGTTTTTTCTTGTTCTACCTCTTCCTCCTCCTTCCCTCCTCCTCTTGTTTGTCGCCTCTACTCTCTACTCCTCCCTCCTCATCCTCTTGTTTACTTCCATTTCTTCTTTTTCATCCCCTTTTCACTTCTTCATCAACTCCCTTTTTCTTCTTTCTTTCTCCTCCTCCTCCTCCTTGACCCCATCTCCTCCTTTATTTCCTCCGTCTCCTTGTCTCTCCTCGGCCTCAACCCTCTCCTCTTCCTACTCTGACTATAACTACAACTGGAACAAGTACTACTACTACTCTCACTACTACTACTACTACTACTACTACTACTACTACTACAACTACTAATACTACTTCTCTTACTCTTACTACTACTACTACTACTCTTACTACTACTACTACTACTACTACTACTACTCTTACTACTACTACTTCTACTACTACTACTACTACTACTAATACTACTTCTACTCTTACTACTACTACTACTACTACTCTTACTACTACTACTTCTACTACTACTACTACTACTACTACTACTACTACTACTCTTACTACTGCCACGACTACTACCACGACTACTACTACTACAACTCTTACTACTACTACTACTACTACTACTACTACTACTACTACTACTACTACTACTACAATATCAGCGGCAGTAACTAGGAATGCAACATGAACAGGAAGAATATCAGACAAAAACAACAATAACATCCGCACCTCCACCACCAACAACAACAACAGCAACAACAACAACAACAACGACAAAAACGACGACGACGACGACGACGACGAAAACAATTTTCAAAACTAGAACAAATTCATCAATAGAAAGACATGCCTCTAACAAAACGGTAACAAAACCAACAACCACAATAACAGCAGCACCGCAAAGCGCATTGACGACAAAATATACGAGAAAGGAAGGCAAGAACGAGAGAGAGAGAGAGAGAGAGAGAGAGAGAGAGAGAGAGAGAGAGAGAGAGAGAGAATAGGAGTAATAGGATGAGGAGTGCTGGAAATGCCGCCAGGGAACCTGTTAGAAACGTGAGAGTTGTCGATTAAGACGGATGATGACAACGAGGTTCTAATGATGGAAACGAGGCTTTGTCCGTTAGAAGCGAGGCTCTGACACTACAGATGGCAGCTGATGACAGATGTATCTTATCTTGCATATTTCTTTATCTCTTTCCTTCTCAATTTTCTTCTGACGTCTGTTACGTACGCACGTATGTATGTATGCATGTATGTATGTATGTATGTATGTATGTATGTATGTATGTATGTATGCATGTATGTATGTATGCATGTATGTATGTATGCATGTATGTCTATATAAATGTATGTGTATGTATGCATACATGCATACTTACGTACATACATGTATGCGTGTACGTATATATATATATATATATATGTATATATATATATATATATATATATATATATATATATATATATATATATGTATGTATGTATGTATGTATGTACTTATGTATGTAGATATGTATATAGATAGGTAGGTAGGTAGGTAGGTAGGTAGGTAGGTAGGTAGGAGGGTAGGTAGGTAGGAGGGTAGGTAGGTACGTACGTACGTACGTATATATGCGTATATAAAAGTATTTCTATGCGTATATCTATGTACGTGTGCATGGATATATGTATCTGCTTTTGTATGTATATATGTATTTGGGTATGTACGTGAGTATCCATGTGTTTATGTATGAGCATATAAGTAAGTATATACCCGTGTATGTATGAGCGTATGGATTTGGGTGTATATATATGTATTTTTCTCTCTTTTCAGTTCAAACAACGTTCAGTTTATTCTTGAAATAACCATTTCTATTAGAACTAGGCACAACATACACGCATACACGTGCGCCCTAACACACATACATACACACAGACAAACAAACGCAAACAAACTTACACGCACACACACGAAAAGACAAACAGACAGATAGATACGCAGATAGATAGATAGATAGATAGATAGATAGATAGATAGATAGATAGATAGATAGATAGATAGATAGATAGACAATCTGGCAAACAGACAGACCGACAGACAGACAGACTAACTAACTGACAAACAATTAGATGGATAGAGATGTATACACATCTGCATGTACACATGTATGCATACGTGGCGTTCTTCCAATGTTTGTAAGTGTGTATGACGTCGTAATATCACCAACATATACATACATATGTGCCTTTTTGTGGTTGTGTATGCACGTATACGTGTGTGAGTGCGTGTGTGTATATAATTAACTAGTGTTATTACGATTAGAAAGCCACTCGCCATATCGAGGTTCACCTATCGCGCCCTCGGTACATCGCGGATTTTTCTGGCTAATATATGTAAATTTAGGGCGGTGAGCTGGCAGAATCGTTAGCACGCCGGGCGAAATGCCTAGCGGTATTTCGTCTGCCGTTACTTTCTCAGTTCAAATTCCACCGAGGTCGACTTTGCCTTTCATTCTTTCGGAGTCGGTTAAATAAGTATCAGTTACGCACTGGGGTCGATGCAATCAACCTAATCCCTTTGTCCTTGTTTGTTCCCTCTATGTGTAGCCCCCTGTGGGTATTAAGGAAATAAATATATGTAAATTTATATCACCGACTCCTCAGTATATCTCGGATTTCTGCAGCCGATAAGTATTTATATTTTTTTGAGATTTTAATTATTTCTGTAGTAAAATAAGCATGTTCACGCCTAAAAATTAATAAACTGATAAATTAAAATACAGTACTGAATTGTATAAAACATTAATTAAAATATATTAAAAGAAAATACGTAGTGTAACGTAGATAAGTAAACAAAGAATTGCAAATATTGTATGGAAAACGAAACCCGGGTGGGGGCGAGTGTGTGGTGTTGTTTTGCGTTTATAATAAAACAAATATATACAAATTATAAAAATAATTTTAAAAATATGCAGTTCAGTTCAGTTCAGTACTGTTTCTACTTCGCGGGTTTTCACCTATCGCGGGGTTTGTGGAATGTAACACGCGCGATAGTCGAGCGATTACTGTATGCTCAAATATCAGTCTGATATTAAATCTAATTTATCTTCTGATTTTCGTTTTGTGTTGTGTCGACACCCCCAGGTGAAGAAGTAGGTTCTTCCAAGACATATAAATAGAAGTAGTCTGGCCGTGGTAGGAGAGTTGAGTAGCAGTTGTGTAGAGGTTGAGTAGAGATCATCCGAAGGTGCTAGATAGCAGTAGCTTGAGATCTAACAGTTTGGTATTATACATTTACAGAATATCTTCACTCTGTAAACCAACCAATGTAGCTGTGTAATTCTGAAATGAATTACAGGATTCCTCTGAAGGTCTGGCGTTTCAACCAAATTATGTTACCGTTGACGTAACAATTGTCACATGGTTTCGGTAAAGGTAGAAGTACTGGAGTCGATACATTCGACTATATATTCTTCAATGTGTGGCCCCAGCATGGCCGCAGTCTAACGACTGAAACAAGTAAAGTATGAAAGATAAAAGATGTGCGTTTATGTGTGTGTGTATGTGTGTGTCTACATATATAAGCATATGTAAATACACACACATACAGAAGGTTTTGGTCGGCCGGGGATATAGTACGAGACATTTGCCCAAGATGTTACACAGTGGGACTGAACAGAAGACGAAGCTTCTCAACTACACGACCCGTACCTCCTTAGCCTTCTTCGCCGATTGTCCTCTATAGACAACACAGTTCAACTGTGCACACTGTCAATGTACAATGGAAGAATAAAGGCAGAAGCCTTCAGATGTGTATCTTTTGCAAATCAGGGGTGGTGGATAAGCTTCTTCTTGTAACAGCATTCACCCGGGAGGGTTTAAGCCGGCTCTTGTTGAGTTTACGGGTCAAATCTGTCACAATCAAGGCAGTCCACGCAGGTCTGCAGGCGGCCGATTTTACAGCGTGTTGAAGCCATTCCCGGTTCCACCGACGAACGCACAAAGAAGACTCGAAAGCCGGAAACGAATTCCATACCTGCTTTGACTGTCGTGCGCCACGTCTTCCCCTGACAACAAATGCTGGATTCAAAGGGAATCTTAAGGCATAGGGGTACACTAAGCAGTTGCCTAGAGGCCTCACGGCTCTAAGGGCCCAATGCTAATCTATGTATGCGTTGTGTTGGTGTCAATCAGAAATAACATGGGGTTCAGTTCATTGATTTGCCCGGCAGCGAGCCTATACAGCTTCTAAGACGGTCCTGGCTTGAGTAGTAGAAAAACGTAAAAGCCCACTGAAACCTGATGCCGAGTATTAGATCAGCAGAGCTATCGTATTTTGGACAAGCGTTACAAGTCACTGCCAAAGACCATTCAAGCAGGAAGTGCTGAGAAGAGAGCAAGAGGCCATCAACAACGTTTCGCGGATTAGCGACATCAAAGAATGAACTGGAAGAAACAACAATTTGGTTGATTGTAAGCATTTAAGACAAAGGAGAGGGAACTGGAGAGTCTTGGCAAGCCGAAACCTGTACACAGGGTAGACACCTGTCTAATTGTGTGTGTGTGGGGGGGGGTCGTTGTGTCTGTGTTTGTCTCTGAATACCGTTTGACAACCGTCGTTGGCGTGTTTACGTCCCTGTAATTTAGTTCGGCAACAGAGACAGATGGAATAAGTACCAGGCTTTAAAATCATTATAAGACCTAGAGTCGATCTCTTCGACTAAAACCCTTCGAGGCAGTGATCCAGCATGGCCGCA
>NC_068986.1:49393448-49394199 GCF_001194135.2 Octopus bimaculoides
TGTGTGTGTGTGTGTGTGTGTGTGTGTGTGTGTGTGTGTGTGTGTGTGTGTGTGTGTAAGTGTTTATAATGGGTGTGTATGTGTGTGTGTGCTTGCGTGTGTGTGTGCGTGTGTTAGGAATTATATTCTGCTCTAAGTTTCAAGCACATACAGAACACATACGCACCTACTCCATGCAATGTTTGTGGGATGGATGAACTGGTGTCTCAGCAAGGACCAGTTTCATTAGACAAACGTTTGTCACTTAAGAAAGAAATCATTAACAATTGTTAAAATGCTGCTGCAAAAATTGACGAGATTCTAGTGGATGGACATTGTATTAGTTTTCTCAGAACTAATACGAATCCAAGTTTCTTGTACAGACAGCATCTGGTACCTTAACAGCGCGACATGATCAGCAATAGCTAACAGTAAAAGACAACTGGGGGTAGCTGTTAGAACATTGAAGCTGTTATGGCGACAGTGCGTATTAGCAGTAGAGGCAAATATATGCATACACTTACACACAAACATGTGCGTAGGCGTGGTTGTGTGGTTAAAACCATGCTTCCCGACCACGTGGGCAAGTGTCTGCTATTATAGCCGCAGGCTTACCAAAGTTTTGTGGGTAAATTTGGTTGGCGAAAACTGAAAGAAGCCCGTCGCATGCATATATATATATATGTGTGTGTGTGTGTGTGTGTGTGTGTGTGTGTGTGTGTGTGCGTGCGTGTGTGTGCGTGTGTGTGTGTGTGTGTGTGTTTGTGTGTGA
>NC_068986.1:49394209-49395898 GCF_001194135.2 Octopus bimaculoides
TGTGTGTGTGTGTGTGTGTGTGTGTGTGTGTGTGTGTGTGTGCGTGCGTGTGTGTGCGTGTGTGTGTGTGTGTGTGTGTTTGTGTGTGAGTGCGTGTGTTTGTGCCTCCATCACCATTTGACAACCGGTGTTCGTGTGTTTAAGTCTCTGTAACTTAGCTGTTCAGCAACAGCAGCGATAGAATATGTAGTAGGCTAAAAGTAGGTGCTGGAGGGGGGATGCTTCAAGGCGGTGTTCCAGCATGGCAGCAGCCAAATGAGTGAAATAAGAAAGAGAATAAAAGAATGCAGAAGCAGTGAGAAAGAGAGAGAGAGAGAGAAAGAAAGAGATATTACAATATGTTAATTGAACACGGTCAACATACGCACTTTTCCTCTCCTCATGCAAGGAGAGGGAGAAACAGAGGGAGAGCGAGGCAAACAGAGAGAACGAGAGAAACAGTAAAGGACTGATGTCAAACAGGTCAGCGTCGAATCAGCGACTGCAAATAGACGACACCAAAACGGCTGTGAGAAAATGTCTCAGCCCCAACCATCATGTCTTTCAGCCTGTCTTCATCAGCTAACATCATCTACAAGGCCCAAGTCTTTCAGCTTCCATGTTATTCTGTACGCTGAATTGCACGTAGCCTTCATAATGTAACCAACGCACATAGAAAAGAGAGAAAAATGCAGCGCTGATGAACAGTTATCGCAATATCTAACAGATCAAATGGCGGCGAACTGGTAAAAACGTTAGCACGCCGGGCGAAATGCTTAGCGATATTTCGTCTGTCTTTACGTTCTGAGTTCAAATTCCGCTGAATTTCATCATTTCGAGGTCGATAAATTCAGTACCAGTTGCATAATGGGATCGATATAATCGACTGGCCCCCTCCTCCAAAATTTCGGGCCTTGTGCCTAGAGAAGAAAAGATTATCTAACAAATTTGTTTGCCCGTTTTGTCCTCTGATGCAGCAGTAAGAATGCTGATATGCAATACCTCTTATGTCATTAGACTACGGTCATACTTTGGCACCGCTTTGAAGGGTTTTAGTCGTACAGACTGATACCAATATTTATGTTTTAAGTCTGGAATTTATTCTGTCGAATACTTTAGCAGGGTCACTAAGTTACAGTGGTTGTTTATATGTGTATGTGTGCGTGAACTTTGTGTCTCTTAAGGTTGTAGAAACAATTCCGCAGCGTGGTAACAGGAGTGGCGGTCTTTTGTGTAGTTGTGTGTCTCTTCACGTGTACATAGAGGAATGGTCAATTGAAAGGTGTTTAACTGTCAGTTTAAAGTATGTGTGTATATAAATATACACATATATACATATACATGTCCATATATATATATGGGAGTATATATATATATATATATATATATATGTATACATACACACACACGCATATATATACACATGGATTTATTTGTTCGAATTTCTTACCGATGAAGACAGTGCTATTCTGACATTCTAACAAGGTTCTTTCATATATATGAAACCACTTGTATGTTTGTGTGTGTGTGTACAAGCATATACATTATTGCATGATGGATTTTATCTTTTGACTCATGTATGTGTAACATATATATATATTTGCACGTCTAAAAGTGTTCATATGTGTACTTTCATTACACGTTAAATTTCTGGCAATCTTCACACAGGTTCACACACACACACACACACACACACTCATATATATATAT
>NC_068986.1:49395908-49400324 GCF_001194135.2 Octopus bimaculoides
ACATACATATATATATATATGTATGTGTGTATATATATATATATATATATGTCGGTAGGTATGCATATATGTATGTGCGTATGTGCGTGTGTGTATTTAGGTAGGTAAGTGTGTGTGTGTATGTGTTTTTAATTGGTTGTGCGTATTTTTCTTTCGGCCACATTATTTCTGCTTCACGTATGACACATACAGTAAAACTAGGAAATGTCAGTTTTGTAAAGGTTTGAATGATGTCATATCATCTCAAACGATGAAATCTTCCGAAAAGTCCATTCATCAAACTGTTTTGAAAAGGAAATCTGTAAAATATATTATATATGTGTGTGTGTGTGTGCTTGTGTGTATATGTATTTACAGATATATGTATGCATATCTATATGCATATATGTATGTGTATGTATGAATGTATGTGTATGCATATATATATAGCTATATATATATGTATACATATATGCGTGTGTATATATGTATGTGCATATATATATTAAATATATCATTATGTTAATATTTTTACTATCAATATAAATTTTCTTTTCTTCTCTATTTTCTTTTACTTCTATTTGCTCCACCCTCCATCTCTCCCTCTCTTTTTGTCTCTCTCTTTTTCCCTTTCGTTTCAAGTCTTATTTGCTGTCGTTCATTTTCTCATTCTTCTTAATCGTCTTCATCTATTTAGCTTTTTTTCTTCTCTTCTTCTTCTTCCTCCTTCTCCTCCTTCTCCTCCTTCTCCTCCTCCTGTTCTTTCTTCTTCTTCTTCTTCTTCTTCTTCTTCTTCTTCTTCTTCTTCTTCTTCTTCTTCTCCTTCTCCTTCCTCTTTCCTTCTTGTGCAAGTACTACTCTGCTACTACGTTCTACATTTGATTATTTTTCATTCACCTTCTTATTTCCTTCTTCGTAATTCTATTATTTCTTCTTCGTCTTCTGCTACCTCTTCTCCTTCTTTATCTTTTTTTCTTCTCCCCTTAATCAACCTTCTCTTCCTCCTTTATCTCTTTCTTGTTTTCCATCTGGTTGTTTATTTGGTGAAAGTTAAAAATTATCATTATTATTATTATTAATTTCGAGGTCGATAAAGTAAGTACCAGTTGAACAATGGGGTCGATGTAAGCGACCCCCAAAATTGCTGCCCTTGTGATAAAATTTGAAACCATTATTATTATTATTATTATTATTATTATTATTATTATTATTGTTCAGTAGTTTTATTTTTATAACGTGCTTTCACTTGACTACCGAGCGCAGCTCTGTGTGCCTTGGGTATGTGCTGTGGTTTGCTGTGATGCTCTTATTATTATTATTGTCATTATTATTATTATTATTATTATTATTATTATTATTATTATTATTATTATTATTATTATTATTATCATTATTTTATTTTTTATTTTATTGTCTTTGCACACTTCTAACGCTGGAGATGCACCACGGTGTCAGCTGTTCACTACCAGTGAACTAATGTAAGACCCCTTATTTTTCGAGCACCATCTGTAGTAGTCGAGCGGTTCCATGCAGTGCTGTTTACTGCAAGTGCTTCACCTTTATTGCAGACCCTATTTGTTCCATGTACTTCTCAAGATTCTTGCTCACTGTTCCCAGGGCTCCGACAATTATTGGTACTACTACCACCTTTTTCATCGACCACAACTGCTTAACCTCCCAAGCTAACCTGTCATACCTATCGACTTTTTTTTCTTCTTTATCGTATACCTTGTCAGTTGGGAATGCTATATCTATGATCCAGCATCGTTTGCTTTCTTTCTCAATTAACATTATGTCTGATTTCCTATACTCTATCTCATGGTCGCACTGAATCATAAATTCCCATAGGATTTTTGCATTATCATTTTCGATGATGCCTTCGGGTTTATGTTCGTACCACTTTTTTGCTTTGTCAAGTCCATACTTCTTGCAAAGTGTCTACTGGACAATCCTTGCTATATTGTCATGACGTCTCTTATATTCTTTCTGGGCTAGTGGCGTACATTGATTGGTAATATGCCATACGGTTTCACCATTTTGTCCACAAATTCTGCACTTATCACTTTCTGTATTTGATGTAATTGGGTCTTAATATTTACTCTTGGGCAGCACAGATTACAGCCTTTGTTTCTGGTTTTAAATCACTTTTAGTCATCCATAACCATTTCTTTTCTCTGTCTGTCTTATCTTCAGCATCCCTATAAAATTGTCCATGCATTCTTTTCTTTATCCACCTATTTTCAGTTTCATCCATTCTCAAGTGCTTGTACAGTGCTTTATCGTTGCAATCTTTCTTCCTACACAATGTTGTTGTTACTATTATTATTATTATTATTATTATTATTATTATTATTATTATTATTATTATTATTATTATTATTATTACATAGCTGATGTTGCCGCCTTTGTTGTTGCTATTGTTGTTAATTTCCTTTAGCGTATCTGAATGTCTTTCGGGAGCTCTGTAAGTTTGTATTTTGTTCTCCTTTGCAGAGAAATGTAGTTTTTAATTTTGTTATTTTATTTTATTGTGAAGCTAAGCAGGACGGGACAAAAAGTTTGAAAAGGAAAAATATAAAAGAATAATCTTCAATCAAAACAAAAAAGAGAAGGCTTCTAAACATCTGTTTTGACCGTCATCCATCAAGGGAGGTAAGTGAGAAGTGATTTTGAAGGTTAAACTATCGTTTGCAACATCTGTAACAACAACAACTACAAGACTAGCAACAACAACGAAACCAAAAACGTCAGCAATAGCAACGCAACAGCAACAGCAGCAGCTTACGTTGCCTCCGTCAGCTTTTACCGCCTAACATGCTACGGTTCGCATCTGATCAGACCGGAGCACATGTCAACAGTTTTTGCGGCACGGGCGCATTCTGTTAGGCAATCAGTTCATCCGCTGTCGATCAGACTAGAGCGTCTGCTCTGCCACTTTTTGTGGTTCTCAACCATTTTTAATCTATGGACTCCTTTAATTATTATTTTATTCCTGTGGACCCCCACAGCTATTCGATGTTTAAAAGCTAGTTTTATAGAAACTTCTTTCAAAATTCTTATTTTGTGTTTCACATATTAACTTACGTAGGGTGAACGATGTAGAATGTTAGAGAAAGAAACCTAGCCGTTTCTTGTAATACCAATAAATATATCTGAAGTAAAAACTTTTCAGAGACCCTTAAAATACTATTGTGGATCCCCAATTTACTATTTTGTTACATGGACCCCCAAAATCTCCTCAGGGACCATATGGACGCTGGTTGAGAACCACTGCATTAAGCAATCAGTCCATCAGCTGTCAATAATCGCTATATGAAGATCTGACTAAATGTTGCGCAGACATGCACTGAAGTTACGATCCTTCAGCGATTTCTTGTCTTCTTGAAGTCAGTTTATGCCATGGTTACCCCCTTCTTTCTCTTCTTAAAATTTGCGTTTATGGTTTCTCTGAAACGTTTTTGTTTTTTTTTAACTCGTCTCTGTGACAGAGCTGCACAGGATAGACTGAAACAGGACCACTTGGCTTCTGGAATTTCGTCAAGCACTGGTAACCCGCAGCCAGTAGGGCAATGCAGTCAACGGAATTTCTAGTTTTACATTCTATAGAGGAATAGTGGTGAGCAAACGCGACGATTTGGTTCTTAGTGAAACTCTGGGCGTCGTCGAAAATCAAGTGGCTAGCCAGTCCAAAAAGACTTTCAGTCCGGAGCAGGGATAAATTCTACAAATCTCTGGTTTGGTTATGCTACCGGAGTACTTATGCGTGTGTATGTTTGCGTTTGGGTTGTGTTTGTTTGTTTGTTTACGTACGCATAACTTAGTGGTTCAGCTAAAGAGCCCGATAAAATAAGTAACAGACATAAAAGAGAGAGGGGGGAAAAAGTTTGATGTCGATTTCTTCGACTAAACCCTTCCAGGTGGTTCTCCAGTATGGTTGTGATCCAATGACTGAAACAAGTATATGAAAACAGTTTAAAGATATGCTGCTACTGCTGCTACTGCTGCTGTTGCCGCTGCTGCCGCTGCTGCTGTTGTTTCTTTTTTAAAACGACAGTTAGTAATATCCATCTAGATTGGAAAGAAATGAGAACGAGCAAAAAACAAGGGTGGGGAGAAGACAGTCATTTGTTATGAAGAAATCCAGAAATTAACCTTGCTTGTAACGTTTTATGATTTTTAGCAAAGCAAACAGGCTGACCATATTTGACTGCTATAATTGCTCTATTTGTCATGTTTATCACTTACATTTCATTGCTAATATTCCTACAAACAAACATACATACTTACATACACACGCACATATATAAACATAAAAGTATGTACACACGCACACACACACACACACACACGCACATATGTTTGTGCATGGATATATGATATATGGTATATGGTATATGATATGAAATGATATGATATATATATATATATATATATATA
>NC_068986.1:49400370-49404349 GCF_001194135.2 Octopus bimaculoides
TATATATATGTGTACATATGTATGTATGTATGTATATATGTATGTATATATATGTGACTATATGTATGTATGTGCAATACATCAACATATTAAAAAACATGAAGGTTTCTCTTTGAACAAATACACACTTCAAATACGAAATCGTTAAAAGAAAGAATATTTTACATCTATCTATCTATCTATCTATCTATCTATCTATCTATCTGTCTGTCTGTCTGTCTGCAAACGTATATACATGCATACGTACATACAAACATGCATTCATGCAAGTATGTATGCATACAAACATACTGATGTACACAATTCGTACACAGATAAAACACGCATGCGTAAGTAAATATGAATTGTTATATATATTGTTTTAGAATAACGATTAATAATGTGCATTATATATGTATACATATGCATATATACATGTATATATATGTATATATATATATATATATGTGTGTGTGTGTGTGTGTGTGTGTGTGTGTGTGTGTGTGTGTGTGTGTGTGTATGTACACGTACATACAAGTATGGATATGGACAGACCGACATTTATATCCATTTATCTCTATATATTTCTGTACACGCTTGTATATGTTTGTGTGTATGAGTGTGTGTTTGTGTGTGCATGCGTATGTTTGTGTATGTGTGGCTTTTTTATTGCGTGTGTGTGTGTGTGTGTGTATGTGTGAGTTATAATTCCCCATATTCCCAGCATTTATCACAAAAGAATATTAATTAGAATTTGAATAAGGTATATCTTGGCAAATTTGCACGAGATTGATGTCTTACAAATATTATCTTTCTTTACATGTTACATCGAATCATCATCAACATAATAATAATAATAATAACAATAATAATAATAATAATTATTATTATTATTATTATTATTATTATTATTATTATTATTATTATTATTATTACTATTATTATTTGAATAATAATAATAATGATAATAATAATAATAATAATAATAATAATAATAATAATAATAATAATAATAATTTCTACTATGGGTACAAGGCCTGAAATTTTTGGGAGTGACTGGTCGATTACATCGACCCCAGTGTTTCACTGGTGCTTTATCGAACCCGAAAGGATGAAAGGCAAAGTCGACCTCGGCGGAATTTGAACTCAGAACTCATGCTTACAAAATATTGAAGGAAATACATTAGAAAATTAATACACGAGTAGGAATAGTAAAGCAATAATAGTATTATTATTACATACTAACCACAATAGAGGTTGATTACTGTTTAATAGGAGGGAGTACGATGGGATTAACAGGGTGGAAGAAAGGGTACTATCTTCTACTCTTTAAATCATATTCATTATATTTCTTATAATTATATTATAATATTCCTTATATTTCTTCTCGAAGTTGTGTGACGCTAAGGTGTAGCATCATTTTGCATATTTCATTATAGGAACTGAGTTCATTATGTTAGGTCTGTTTTTAGCAAAAGACTTGCAGAAGTTTTCGTTGAAATGTCAGCACCTCAGCCATGTTCTCCGCAGATTATTGAATTGAGTTGTGTGAAACGACTATATTGCCTTCTTGCTCTGCAATCCGTTCTTAGACAAAATTTTCTGTAGAACTCTGGCAACTCAAAAACATCATCGACTTCTTCAAACTCGACATCCTTTACTAATGTTATAAATATTTTCCTGATTACATGGCCATATGCTTTTCCAAATACCTTTCGCAGTTAATGGCTTCACTTCATCCCAACAAGGCTGTGTTATCCACGGCACTCATAACGTTAAACTTTTTCCAGTCATCCTTAAACGAAAATTTTATCTTACACTTTTTCTCACTATTCAGATATGTCTTGATGTTAGTAAATCCTATTTCATCCGGTGGCTGGAGCGAAAAAACACATGTTCTTGGGGAATGTATCCACTCTTGCATTATCAGAAAGATTACTAAAGATCGATGGGTGGCTTGGTATATTTTCTTAAAGGAACAATGTTTTGTGAGAAATATTAGGCCTGGAATGGGATCTTTCTAAAACAGAGTAAACTCTGTTTGTAAACCAAAATTAGAGAATGCCAAATCAGAGATACATTTTAACTTAACCTTTGAACCCCATTTAGATTTTCGGAGTGATGCACATATAACCGGCAGCATTCCATCTCACAAGAATCGTAGAAATTTTGACGCTTTAAAATCTGCTGTTGAATACTTTTATCTTTAAAAATAAAAGTTCTGACCAAGAGAACTTTTCCTTCCAGAAAATATTTGTTTCATTAGCATTGTACACTTATTTTAGTTTTTAACCTGCTTCAGCAATAATTTTCTTCAATTTCTCAAGATAATTAGTTGCAGTTTCTGTATCTGGGAATTTTAATGTTAAGAAAATTAAAGTGTCTCTTAGACACTGCAAGCCTACCTTTACTAACCAAAAACAGTTTTACATCGAAAGTTGTAATCTCCACATTTTGCAAATATCTATTGCAGCTTTTAACTTTCGGTCCTGTGACAACTGTGCATATCGGCACACTACGTTCCTCAATCTACACCCTTAGGAGCTTTTATATATTAAGCACCATATCAGACCTATGAATAAACAATGTCCGAATAGTCGTGGAAGCTTGAGCACTTGACCTAATTTTGTCTTTATTGTCAGGTATTGTCTCCGATGTAGACGAAACAAACCTTAAAGATTTTTCGGTACGGCTAGGGTTTTCTCACGCATCATACATAAACAATAACATTAAATTTAGTAAACTTAGTTTCTATAAGGCAGAGCGCCTGTACTGAATTCTATAAATTACGAGGAAGCAAAATGATATTAGATATGTATGCGGGCAAAGATAGAAAAGAATAAGTAGTTACGAAGCTCACTTCGCAGCAAAATGGTTTCGGGTTCGATCCAAATGCTCGGCGCATTGATCAAGTGTTTCTCTAAAGCATTATTAGTACAATATTTGTTAGACGGAAACTGAACGGATACCATTTCTCCTATCATGAGATAGAATTAATCCGTTGCTTTGATTAACACCCTTACATTGCCCATGGAGGGTAAAAAAATGATCCAGGTTTCCGGTCTGAGAATAAACTTGTTCCCTTGTGTCCACTTCTTTCTCGTGAGTCTTGAAAAACGTTATGTCCCCATTCCTTTCTCCTACTAAGTCATGTGGTGATGGTGGTAGTAGTGGTGGTAGTGGTTGTAGTGGTGGTCGTCGTCGTCGTCATCGTGAGGACGAGGAGGAGGGGAGGATGGGGAAGGAGGAAGGGAAGCGAGGGGAGAGGGTGGAGGGGAGGACATGACCATTATTATGATGATGATGATGACGACGATGGTGCCAGTAGTTGGCTGATGATGACAAAGACGATGACGACGACGACTACGACGGCGGTGATGACGACGACGACGACGACGAAGACGACGACGACGATGAAGATGATGATGATGATCGCGATGATGACGATGATGATGGTCTTAGTAACTGGCTGATAATGAAGATGACGACGACGATGATGATGATGACGACGAAGACGATAGCGACGATGACAACGACGAGAGTGAGGACGGCGATTATGATAAAAGCAACCGCAACAACAACACCAACAGCAATGCTAATCACAAAAATGTTTATTGATCATGTTTTAATATTCAATCTTTTTGCAAGCTTTTGTCATAGAAATTGCAAGCTGAGAAATCAATCAAGTTGTCACTGGCTGACACAATATAGATGGGATGAGGTCATCATCATCATCGTCATCATCACCACCATCACCACCACCACCACCACCATCACCACCATCATCATCATCATCATCATCATCATCATCATCATTATCATCATCATGCCTCTCAGCACTGTCATCGTCAACAGCGAAAACAATCAGTATTAGCAGCAGCAGCAGCAGCAGCAGCAGCAGCAGCAGCAGCAGTAGTAGTAGTAGTAGTAGTAGTAGTAGTAGTAGTAGTGGTGGTGGTAGTGGTGGTGGTGGTGGTGGTGGTTTTCGTGGTGGTGGTGG
>NC_068986.1:49405069-49407569 GCF_001194135.2 Octopus bimaculoides
GTGTGTGTGTGTGTGTGTGTGTTTGTGTGTGTGTGTGTGTGTGTGTTTGTGTGTGTGTGTGTGTGTGCGTGCGTATGTGTGTGTGTGTGTGTTTGATTTTGTGTATTTTGTCTATCTGTGTTTGTCTCTGCATCACTCTTGAAAACCGCTGTTGGCATGTTTACGTCTCCGTAACTTAGCAGTTCAGCACAAAGGTTCGATCAAATAAGTACAGGCTTTAAAAAAATAAGTCCTGGGGTCGATTTGTTTGACTAAAACCCTTCAAGGTGATGCTCCAGTATGGCCGCAATCAAATGACTGAACCAACTAAAAGAATAGTTTCCCTTTAACAAATTCTCTCACAAAGCATTGATCTATCCAGCGCTCCAGGAGAAGGTTCTACGCCGTGAGACTGAACTCGAAAACCGCGTGTTTGCAAATCCAGCTTCTCAACCACAGAGCCACGCTTGCGATATATTTTTTTTTTTTTTTTTTTTTTCAGTTATCAACAAAAAGCTTCGAAATATTTAAAGATTCAGCCCTATTAATGTATGGTAACAACAAAAAAAGAATAGAATGGTAGTCACATTGTTGGTTAGTCGTATCTTTAGTTAAATAGCTTTTTGAAATGTTATGTTTCAAGATAAAAGGGTAAAGAGTAAAGTTACCTTCACGAGTCATGCTGATTCATGGGGGCCGGTTTCCCGGTTTTCAGGATTTATAAATTTCCCACCTGGATGGGACGCCAGTCCATCGCAGGATTACACATTTTTGCCAGATAAGTGCACTGGAGCAACATGAAATGAAGTGTTCTGCTCAAGAACACAATGCATCGTCCGGTCCAGAAATCGAAACCACAATCATGAGTCCAACAACCTAACCATTAAGAAACGCACCTCCACGTATTTCAGGGTGACCTCAGATGTATCAGGAAAGTTTCCGCTTCAGTGATGGTAGCGATGACATCAATAATGTAAACAAAATACAACCCCAATTGTAGTCAAAATACGATAATACATGTAAACGAGGCTATGTGAGAATTAAACAGGCAGAATTCGCAGTTAGACAATGGAAATGTTATAAAAGATAAGTGTTTGAAATTACTTTAATCGTAAAAAAAAAAAACGATATAAACAGTACGTTTAGCAACGAAAATAGTGCCAACATCAATAAAAACAACAATTTTTGCGAGCGTTGCCGATCACTGAGAGCGCTGTGGCATGAGCCAATTAAAGGGAAATGAGAAAGCACAGACAAAGTATGTCAGGAAAACAGCGTCGCTTTTCTCGAAAAATATACTCAGAGAAGGACGGTAGGGAGACGAAATATCATTGCTTTTTAATTTTTATTTTTTAAACAATGGGGACATTTACCATATGCCATCCAACGAGCAGTTGAAGAGGATTTTGGCCATATGTAGTGAAACGTATTCGCCTTCAATACATTGTGCTTAGTGTTGAAACCCAAGAAGGCAGTCATAGCCTGTACGCTATACGCATATCCACACTCTGGTTTCGCAGTACACGAGAAAGAGATTATTAGTAAAGACGTTAATCCTTGGTTTATCGTTACCGTTTTGGTACAGCTCCGATGAGTGGCAACAGCGGAGGTGACCTGAAATAGTTGTGTTCGACAGCCAAGACACAGTCGTGTCTGATTATTCTTGATGATCCAGGGTTATCTTGGAGTTATACATCACATTGAGGGGAACGGACAGATCAATTAGACTAGTGGTGCTGAGGTTAGGTAGAAGGCTCAGTTATTATTCGTGTGGTAGTGAAACCCATTTGAGGGACATCTATACAGAAAATAAAGAAAATCAGAGGAAAATCTAAAGAAAAAGGAAAATGGTTGACAACAGCAGGCTTCTAAAATAAAATGCCATGGTCACAGCTGCTGCTAATGTTGTGTTCAGACCATTACTGGTCACAGTTCCGAGAATAAACACAGTGGTATTAAGGGAAAACAGAATTCTCCTACAGTACAAGACCGGATAAAGTCCCTGAGCAGCAATTCAGTTCCTATCGACTTGTGGTGAAAGGTGGAGATGGGCTCTGTTAATAACAAGACTATCTCAAAGTCTTCTCTTCCTAAAATTTGCGTTTATGGCTTCGTTGATTAGTAATTTATAACCATATGGGACTTACCACTATATCTTCTATTCTATTGAAAATGAGTTGCAATTTTTAGATGTTCATTTATTTTATGCGCTATTATGGCAGTTAGATATTTATTGTGGGATTAGTTTATGAGCAGGTGTTCTCGTGCCGTCAGAACTTGTGCTCTCACCGCATCTGCAATTCTAAAAAGAAATGCTTATCATAGCATATATTCTTCCTCTTCCTGTATAGATCTCCCTTAACGTATCGGTGAGGGCTAGCTCCGATTTTCCCTTCAGAGTAACAGGGAAAATCTTCTATGCCTTTAGCAAAGCATAAATTAGGTAATTTTTCTCCGTCGTGCTTGGGAATACCTTCGGGCAGAGAAGCACCGTTTTTTGCAGTGTGACGTTGCCATGCAA
>NC_068986.1:49410458-49414016 GCF_001194135.2 Octopus bimaculoides
TATATATATACTTAAATGCACGTACATATACATTCATATACACACACGCACATATATATATATATATATATATATATATATATATAATATATAAAGGTTAGAAATAAACATATATATATATATATATATTTGTAAAGATTATAAATATAATACATATATAAATATATAAATGCATAAATATGTGTCAGTATGTATACACACACATACACACATATGCATACACGTACACATACAGACCCAAATATATATGTCACATTTTCATTTAAAAACATGGCTGACTGCTATAACAAATACACAGATGTGTCTATGAATAAATATATGTGTGTGTGTGTGTGTGTGTGTGTATACATGGATGCATATATACATACTTATACATACACACACATACACACATACAAACACACACTTACACGACAGCGCAATACAAACAACGATTTAGTTGTGGTCAGGGGCGGGGTGTATGTTGTAGGAAATGTAAAAAGAAACGAATGCTCTATTTAAGCAATAATTTTCTACATATTTTGTCTACACTTGACATGTCCAGGGTCCTGAATATAATAACGAAATACTATAACCGTTGCTTGTGGATAAAGCTTCAAAAATAGAAATAAAAGATTACTTGAACGATTATTTATTTTTCTATCTCTTTCTTCGCTTCCTTCTTTCCCTCTCCCTCTCTTTCTTTTCTTGCCATTCGCCATTACCTTACATTAGTTTCTCATAATCATTATTGTTACTGAATAAGGCGGCGAGGTGGCAGAATCGTTAGTACGCCGGGCGAAATGCAGAGCTGCATTTCTCCCGTCTATATGTTCTGAGTTCAAACGCCGCCGAGGTCGACTTTGCCTTTCATCCTTTCGTGATCGATGAAATAACTACCAGTTCAGCACTGGGGTCGATGTAATTGAGTAGTCCCTTCCTCCGAAAATTTCAAGCCTTGTGCCTTTAGTGGAAAGGATTTTTATTATTGTTGTTATTATTGAAGGTGGGAAACTGGCAGAATCGTTAGAACTCTAGACAAAATAATTAGCGGAATTTCGTCCGTCTTTACGTTCTCAGGTCGACTTTGCCTCTCGTCTAATCGAGGTCGATGTAATCAGCTTGGACCCTCCCTGCAAATTTCAGGCTTAGTGCATATAGTAGAAAAGATTATTATTATTATTATTATTATTATTATTATTATTATTATTATTATTATTATTATTATCACAGATTTCGTTGGAGCTCCTGGAGTCTAACATGCATAGCTGGCTTGCTTCCTGCAGCCAACGGTACCATTCTATCCATTCTCTGCAGCTATCTAATACTTTCCTGATTATTCTGGCCGTGCCGAGAAGGCAAACCTTTTGTAAAAGTTCTACGGGGCACTCTATTCCAATTTCCTTTATATTCCTCTTGATGCCTTCTGATACTGTTCCCAAGGACCCAACATAGCCGGGCTTTTACTTATGACAAGAAGTATTGTTTTAGTCTTGAGGTTCCACATTTTGCCAATTTCTATTTCAAGATCTTTATACTTTTATTCAGTTTGTTGTATGTCTTGACAGATACATTTATGTCGATTGGGACAGTCATATCAATGAGGAGGCATGATTTTTGTCTGAAGTCTTTCAATAAAATGTCTGGCCTATTCACATCTATCGTTCTGTCAGTTTGAACGATGAAGTTCCATGGGAGTGAGATGTGATCACTTTCAACCACTGGAGGTGGTTTGTGTTCCCACCAATTTTTATCATCGGGCAGGTTCAGGATTTTGTAAATTACACAGTGAGTATATTGTGCTGCTCTACCATGCCTGTTGAGATACTCTGTAGGCGCAAGAAGATTGCACATGGAGACAACATGATCAATAGTTTCATTTTGTTGTTTACATACACATGTTAGACTGCTGCCGTTCTTTAATATGTTGGTCTGGTAGTTCCTTGTAAGTGGGCATTGATTTTGGGCTGCTATGATAAACACTTCTGTTTCTGATTTTAAGCCAGAAGACACTAACCATTGATGGGTAAGGGCTTTGTCAACATCGGCACTATTAGCTCTCTTTGGGTATTTGCCATTGGGAGGTTTCTGTTGCCATTTATCAGTAAGAATATCTAAGGCAGCAGTTTTAGCAGAGATTTTCATACACTTAGCTTTTTCTGTGCTTGTTTCCAGTATGTCTAATTCTGAAATTTGTTGTATTTGGAATTCACTTATATATTCCTTTGCCTGTTTTGTTACTGAGTATGATGCTTTTTTGTTTTCATGCTTTAAGACAAGTTTTAACATCCAGTCATCAGAGTTTTTCAGGTAGGTGTTTAGGCCAATTGTGGTAACCTTCATTGTTAATTCCAGTTATAAAAGTTCACGACCATCCTCTTTTCTTGGCAGATAAAGTCGTTCTATACCTGCCTGAGGATGGTGTGTTCTATGCATTGTCAACAATTTTCGCATTTTTCTGTCAAAATTACATATTTCAGCAATTCACCAGTTAATGATATTGAAACTGTAAGTCACAACCGGTATGGCTAAAGTATTAATCGCTGCGATCCTGGTTCTTGCATTCAGCTCTGTCTTGAATATTGCCCTTACTCTGCGATAACATTCTCTTCTGATCCTTTCCCTCATCACTGAATGTTTGATTCCATCACTATCAAATACCCTTAGGTATTTGTAGCTCTCCGCTGGTTCCAACTCCTTTATGACATTCTGCTGGTCAAGATTAACGTTCGATGTTTCTATCATTTTACCTTTGATATTATTATTATTATTATTATTATTATTATTATTATTATTATTATTATTATTATCATTATTGTTGTTGTTGTTGTTGTTGTTGTTGTTGTTGTTATTATTATTATTATTATTATTATTATTATTATTATTATTATTATTATTATTATTTAAGGTCAGACAAATTGTCATTTCATAATTTTCCGGCTTTTTATGTATGGATCAAATTCCGCTGAATTTAACATCGCCTTTTGCCCCTACAGGGTCCATAGAATATAGTACTCGTCAAATATGGGAGGCAATCTGTTCGAGCAACCCTTCCCTAAAACGTTGTTCACCTTTTGCCCAAATTAACGACCATTATTATTTCATATCTTTTGTAATATCTATATTGGTGCTGATTTCAATGTTAACCCCACCTTTTTTATGTTATGTCATTTTATATTTTGTTACCCTTGCAGGCAATAAAAGAAATCATCATCTTATTATCAGCAGTAGGAGTGATAACAATAGTAGTAGTAGTAGTAGTAGTAGTAGTAGTAGTAGTAGTAGTAGTAGTAGTAGTAGTAAAATCATAATCATCATCATCATCATCATTATAGGAGGTGCAAAGCTGACAGAATCGTTAGCACGACGACATAATGCTGAGCAACGTTTCGTCTGTCTTTACGTTCTGAGTTCAAACTCCACTGAGGTCGACTTTGCTTTTCATCCTTTCGGGGTCAACAAAATTAGTATTAGTTGAGCGTTTAGAACGATGTAATCAATCAGCATTCTCACCTCACCCTTCACACCAAATTTCAGATTTTGTGTCTGTATTAGAAAGAATTATAAAAAGCGGTGAAC
>NC_068986.1:49414259-49415487 GCF_001194135.2 Octopus bimaculoides
AAGGATGAAAGGCAAAGTCGACGTCGGCGGAATTTGAACTCTCAACGTAAAGACGGACGAAATACCACTAAGTATTTCGCCCGGCGTGCTAACGTTTCTGCCAGCTCGCCGCCTATTGGAAACCATTATCATTAGCATTATTATTAAGGCGGCAAACTGGCAGAATGGTTAGCACGCCGGGTGAAATGCTTAGCGGTATTTCGTCTGCCGCTATGCTCTGAGTTCAATTCCGCCGAGGTCGACTTTGCCTTTCATCCTTTCGGGGTCGATAAATTAAGTACCAGCTGCGTACTGGGGTCGATGTAATCGATTCATCCCCTTCCCCAAAATTGCAGCCATTGTGGTAAAATTTGAAACCATTATTATTATAAATGTTGTTGTTGTTGTTGCTGTACTGTTGTTGTTACTGCCGAGCAAAATGTTTAGCGGCATTTCATCCGTCTTCACGTTCTAAGTTCACATTCCGCCAAGATCGACTTTGCCTTTCATCTTTTAGAGGTCGATAAAATAAGCCTCAGTTCAGCATATTATTATCACAGATTCCCTCTCCCGAAATTCTTAGCCTTGAGCCAAAATTTGAAATCATTGTTGTTGTTATTATTATTATTATTATTATTATTATTATTATTATTCAGTAGTTTTATTTTTATAACGTGCTTTCACTTCACTACCGAGCGCAGCTCTGTGTACCTTGGGTAGGTGCTGTGGTTTGCTGTGATACTCTTATGGTTACTGTAATGAAAGTGATTTGCGTAGGTCGTGTGCAGTGCCTAGTAGTGCAATTTTCTGCCACCATTTTTGTTGTTGTTGTTGCTCTTCTTCTTCTTCTTCTTATTATTATTATTATTATTATTAAAGCAGCAAGCTGGCACAATCGTTAGGACGCCGGACGAAATGCTTAGCCGTATTTCGTCCATTTTCACGTGCTCTGTTCAAATTCCGCCGAGGTCGACTTTATCTTTCATCATTTCGAAGTCGACGAATCGAGTACCAGTTTGAACACTGGGGTTGATTAAATCGACTCATCCCCTTCCCTTAAAATTGCTGCCCTTGTGGCAAAATTTGAAACCATTATTATTATTATTATTATTATTATTATTATTATTATTATTATCATTATTATTATTATTATTATTATTATTATTATTATTATTATTATTATTGAGCTGGCAGAATCATTAGCGGCATTTCGTCTGCCGTTACGTTCTGAGTTCAAATTCCGCCGAGG
>NC_068986.1:49416060-49417033 GCF_001194135.2 Octopus bimaculoides
TTATTATTATTATTATTATTATTATTATTATTATTATTGTTGTTATTATTATTATTATTATTATTGTTATTATTATTATTATTCAAACTGATGTTGTTTTATTGCTTACACGTTTTTTTTTATGTAAATCTCCCCCTGTCTTTTGTCTTTGTGCTGTTCTAAACGTTTCCGCAGCCCTTGCGGCCAATAGGGAAAAAAATCAGTGTTACTGTTATTGTTGTTAGTAGTTTCTTTTTTTTTTTTTCCTTTTTTTTTTTCGAAGTTTTGTTATTAGTATCATTCATAGTATTTATTCATATTTAGTCAATGATGCCATCATGAGTCTCCTCGCCTTTATCATCCTCATCATTATCATCGACATCATCACAGTCTCATCTTTTGCATAGTTTTCTTTCTTGGCCGGTATATAATTTTTTTTTTTGTTGTTATTTTTTCATTGATACTTTTACCTTTTTCTTTACATTTAACATTTATTTTTCGTAATCGATTCTACGCAAAACAGCCACCATTTTTGTTCTTTTATTTTGTCATTGTAATAACCCCCGTCATTTGTCGTCCTTGTAGCAAATAAAACTAATCATCGTCATTATCAGCATCAACGTAACCATCTTCTTCAACATTATCATCATTGTCGTCACCGTCGCTGTTACTATTATTATTATTATTATTATTATTATTATTATTATTATTATTATTATTATTATTATTATTATTATTACTCCTACTACTACTACTACTCATATTATTATTATTATCATTATTGTTATCATTGGCGCTATTTTTCTTCTCCGTCTTTCTTCTACTACGGTTATTGTTCAAGAACGATTATTATATGTAAGCCAGTGATCTCTGTAATAGATATTGGGCGATTTGATCTGATCCTATCCCCACCCTATAAGAAGACTCTCGTTGATATATATGCTACACACGCATCTATCGACGTCTATATATATATATATATATATATATATAT
>NC_068986.1:49420386-49421672 GCF_001194135.2 Octopus bimaculoides
ATATATATACCAAGAGAGTTAGGGGTTGAGGATTCAACCCACTAAGGGATAATATATATCCAATGTACTGCTGGGAGGGTACTCAATTATTGTTACACTAGTGTTATACCAAGTGTATTAAGTGGGTGCGGGTAAAAGGGGATTTTTACCCTAAATTTATATAGCAATAGGAAAATGGAGGGGAATATGAGGTACTCATCAACTTGCAGACACTGTATTCCATTGATTAATCTGTTTATTTTATAACCAAAATGACAAAAAAGACAATATACAGACACTTATGACATACCATGTCATATCAACAATTAAGATTTCAAATTTAATGGACATCTAGCAATTGGAGAAGGGACACAATCTTACAGCTGTTTCGGCCTAGTGTTGGCATGCCCCATTCTATCTATATAACTCCAGTACGCTGGAGTAATTAGTAGATGCAAATGATGTAATGGTGGTACATGCATGATTCACTAGGCCTCTTCAGGCTCTCGCTACCAATTCAGTGAAGTATAACATTTATAAAACTACTGACACCCAGAAATGCAGATTCTGTGGAAAGAGTGTGGAAAATGTGACCCACTTGGTAAATGGATGTGAGAGTCTTGCACAAAAAGAATACAAACACCGCTACGATAAAGTTTGTGTATCTTCATTGGCTCTCATGCCGTAAATACTAATATGAAGAATCAGAGGACTAGTATGAGCATGTACCAAGTAAAGTTATGTAGGAGGATGGAAAAGTAACGATACTCTGGGACTATGATTTTCACACGGAACGTGTAATCGAACACCGTCGGCCGGATATTGTCATATTGAATAAGAGAGACAAACATTGTCAGATCATTGATGTAGCCATACCAAATGACTTGAATGTTGTGAGTAAAGAGGTTGAAAAAATCACCAAGTACTCCGAATTGAAAATGGAAACGGCAAGATTGTATGGAATGCGAGAGGGCAATGTAAAAGTGATACCAGTGGTGATCGGAGCACTGGGCACAGTCCCATTGGAACTTCAAAACTTCTTAAGGCAACTAGAAATTCCATGCAAGATTCATTCATGTTTTGCAAAAAGCAGCCTTATTGGACGCAGCACACATCTTAAGGAAAGTATTATCTGTTTGAGGTACTTGTTGTGACTTGGCAGATGACTAAAGACTCCGGTGCATTTTTACCTACACTGTGTTACGAAGGAATAATAATAATAATAATAATAATAATAATAATAATAATAATAATAATAATATACTAAAACATTCTTATATATATGTGTGTGTGCGTGTGTGTGTGTG
>NC_068986.1:49422408-49427154 GCF_001194135.2 Octopus bimaculoides
TATATATATATGCATACATATGCACAGGTATTTATACATTTACACACATCCATACATGTATGTGTATGTATATGTATATACACATATACATACATATAAATACACACACACACACACACACATATATTTATATATATATATATACATATACACATACATATATATACATGGTATGCGTGTTAATGTGAGTGCCTATATGTGTCTGCATGTATATCTGTTTCTATGCATGATAATGCATATATACAATATGAGAGTATGTACACATCATATCATCATATTATATATATATATATGTATATATATATATATATATATATATGTGTGTGTGTGTGTGTGTGTGTGTGTGTGTGTTTATGTATTTATATATGTATATATGTATGTATGTATGTATGCGTGTATGTATTCACATATGCATATACGCATATATTAACATACATGTTGTAAAAGCAAAATCAATAAGATTCACGTTAAAAGTGATATTAAGATAGATAGATATCTAAATAATAAATGAATGTATCAATCATGTTTAATATTTCAATATATTCATAAGATCATTCATATGTCTCACCAGAGTAAAAGAAAAGCAATATTATGACGTCGGCAAAAGTGACGTGGGTAGGAAATCTTGCAAAACACATTAGACTTTGCTGTCGAAGTCTGGGCGTTGATATTATATAGAGCTTTCCATAGTCATTGTTTTGCAATATGTTGTCAAATATCATTATTCCTCGATGGCTTTTGGTGAAAACTGTGTACGTGTGGTGGTGTCAACTATTTAGTCATTAAATGATAGGACCGAAATTTGTTTCCTTTGGTTGATGCCGCCAACTATTTAAATGCTTGCGATATATACGTGTGTGTGTCTGTGTCTATCTGTGTCTGTGTTTATGTGTGTATTACATGCAGACAAATGAGATAAATACAGTTGCTGTATTGAGTCAAAGAAATGTAGTTGGGAGCCAAACTGTACAACAACTTAAATAAACTAGAATCTAGTTGTTAGATTCTAGTTTATTTACGTGCAAGCTACATTAGTATTCTAGATAAGACGTCAGTGAAATTCTTTGAAAATATTAACAGAAAGAATGCAATGAAATTGCCAGATGGGGAGTCAAATATCCAACGTTTCTAAAACAGTCCTTCATGGTAAAGTTGACAGGAAAAAAATAAAAGACGCCGAGCAGTGTTTTAAAAACCTCTATGTTTGAGAAATTGGCTGCAATTGATATCTGAAACGTTGGTTATTCCACTCGCCACGGCAATTTCACTGTACAATTTCTGTGGCTTCTAGATTGTAGAACGTCCAATGTTTCGGACATCTTTTGTAGCCAGATTCTTAAACTTCGCAAATTAAAAACCCAGCTGCCTTCCTTTTATTGCCTTCCAATCAACTTCACCCTGAAGAAGTTTGTTCAAAACACTGGATATTCCACTCCCCACAGCAATTTCTACCGTCTTTTCTTTCTTCAAATAATACAAGTTTCATCGACGCAAACCAGCACGAGTGCTTTTGTACTCTGTTTCATTTGTAATTAGAATATATGAGCATTGAGTGTAGATTATATCGTCCTCAAGCGGTTAAGACTAAGATACATTCCATAATTCTGCGCCAGGAATCCCACCCTAGAAAAGCTTTCTTGGTCATTTCCTTTTGTATGTCTCTGCCAGTTACATCAATATGCGTTCTTCACTGTGTTCCTGGAAAAATCTTCCTTGATCTTGCCAGCACAATTTCCAACAGCTTCGTGGAGCCGTCTGAATTGAGCCCAAGTCTCTGGTCAAAATTTTGGATGAAATGCGGCGTGGAGACGCATTCAGAATACCTGTTGTGTCATTTCATCCTGGCCACAGCTTTGTACTCGCCGTTGCAGCGATCCATATCACATCTTACAGCCTTTACATTGTTCACGGAGCAATGAGCAGCAGTCATGCTGTTGGCATTCTGATATCCGACGAGAACCATTGTGATACAGGTAACTCTTTTCCAATATTCTGATGGCTTCCAGTCCTCTATGCCAGTTAACTTTTTCTCAGCTACAACTTTAACTTTGGTGTTCTCAAACAAAAGATTGTTCAGCAATACATCAAAATGGTCCTGACAAAAAAGGACATAGAAAAGTGCCAAATTTTACCCTAACGCTCTGTAATTGAGTGGTTTTCATCCTTTGTTATGGTGCAGGGGTTTCCAAAATATGACATTCTATATGATGTATGGCTCAACACGATAGCAACGGTAATCGAAGCACAACTTGTGTTGCGCAATAACGGTAGATGTCGGGGAAATGTTTCCATAGCTTTTTTATTTGATCTTGTGCACAAATTATGAGATATTTTGTACACTCCTGTCACACCTGGTGCATGTACACTCAAGGTGATCATGAAGCTCGTCCACATTCCATGCTTCGGCTCTGTAAAAGGAAATGCAGGCCTTGCCGATTTTGAAGTATTTGGTTACCCGATTAATTCACAAATATTATTTAGTCCTAATTTCTTTAAGGTTAATGCTTTCATTAATGTGCTTACTCCATATCTTTCTTCCCTGGCACCCTAACTTAAAGGAGAAACTGTACTAAGAGATCAGCAACGTGGTTTGGAAATCGGAGGGTTTTTCCTAGACTTTTTCTCAAAGTTTTCTATCAGAGATTCCCAGAAACAATTTATCTGACTTAATTTTGCGTATTTTAAAAACTAGAAAATCCTTTTCTTTAGAAAACTTGATTTGAACGCTTGTTTCTTCTGTACATCACACAAAACTCTTGATAATCTATTACGATGCCAAGTATAAAAAGATGAAGATCAATCGCAAACAGAGAGAAGGTATTGTGTATCATAGCTTCAATCTTATACTATCTGTTAAAAGCTATCTGGTGTAGAAAACACAAGTGATGTGCATAAAAGGAAGTGCAATCTAGAATTTTCCAATTCACGAAGAAAGTTTGATGATTCAATGATTTTGCAGTATCTTTTGTTGTTACCATTTTTTTTAATTACCAGCATTGATTGCCTATGTAACTCGAAAGCAATTTTTATTCATTTTCCTAGAATTGGAAAATTTTCTCGCTAGTTTCTTTCTGCCCATGATACCCTGATTGTAAACTCTAATAGACTGTCTCCTACTTAAACCTCTTTATTGATCTAAGCTAGACTCCGACATCTTAACTGCTTCTTCTGCAGATCCCGTTTTTTTTTCTATATCTATTGTAGAATTAAGCGCACAATATGCTCAATCAAACCTCGTATTGGCATAGATAATCAGGCTTTACCAACATTACACCTCTCTGTAAGTGAAGAAGCTATATAGAAAGAATAAATGTTTCTCAAACATAGAGGTTTTTAAAACACTGCTTGGTGTCTTTTATTTTCTTCTTGTCAACTTTACCTTGAAGGACTGTCTTAGAAACGTTGGATATTTGACTCCCCATCCGGCAATTTCACTGCATCCATGTATTAGAAACATTGAGATCCCATTCTATGATATTGATCTATACCGTGACGATGGTTTGGGCATATCTCACGACTGTGATGTCATACACTCAATGAATTTAGGAAAAATCTCATACATACCTTTAGTCAATTAAGCCTCAAAGTTACTGTAACCACTAACCTATCTAAAGTTGACTTCTTAGATGTTTCCCTAGATTTTTAAACTCGTGTTTTTATAAGCCCTATCTTAAACTGAATTACAAAGTGACGAATATGCTTTAAATAGTCCTATCACCCCTTTAATGTTTAAAAATCTGATAGCCAATATCATTAATAGAATATCTAAACCTCTTCACTCCTAAGGAAGTATTTGATAAAGCAGCCCTCTACTATAATGATGCCCTAGCTAACAGCGATTTCAGAGGTAAGATACCCAATAACCCTTCGACTAAAACTATGAAACCTAAAAATAGACCCAGGAAAATAGGTATGCTTCACCCATTTCCCTTTCCCTTTCAATGTTAGGACTAATATAGGCATTATTAGACAAGCATTTCACAGTAAACCATAAATACAGGAATTTTTTTTAGACGTTCAGTAGCAATTTCGTACTACTACTGCACCAATGTGAAGGACCTTATCATTCACAAGCTAAGTCAAGAGCACACTTTTAGTTGTAACTGTTGAATTCCTGAAGCTTGCCTACTTGATCAGGCATGCTTGATAAATTCAGTCATTTATGAAACTAAAGTCACAACAGTGCTCCAATATAACAAAATCCAAAAGAACACTTATCCTCTTCTCAGAGTGGAATTGAGAAGAGCATAAGTGTACAAATGAGAACACAATACACGTGTTAAGTATGTTTCAAAGAAGCGTATGTGTTCATTAGGAGCAAAAAGCACTACAGACAACTCACGCGTTTCACGGTTCCGTGAAACAGATGAGCTCTGCACAGAGCGTTTTTGCTTTAATATATTAAAAAGTGTGCGTGTGCACGCATGCGTGCTCCTGCATCATGCGTGTATCCGTAGGTATGCATGGATGCTTGTTTATGTGTGTGTGTGTGTGTGTGTGTGTGTGTGTGTGTGTCCATCCATGAATTCTCGATGTATGCTCTATAACATTATACGTATCCTATCATATTACATCAAATTTATACTTTATACCACATGCAAAGACATGCATGTATATAAGCGCCCACATACTCACTCACACACATACAAACACAATCACAAATACATACACGCATACGCACTTGGATAGATATACATACAGACATATATATATACATATATATATATATATATATATATATATATA
>NC_068986.1:49427200-49427844 GCF_001194135.2 Octopus bimaculoides
TATATATATTGATATATAACAGCCCATAACATAAATACACACTGCCATAACTTAATAGATTTAATATATATGAATGTACTACGTTCATATGTAGATAGAGGTGGAATACATAAAATATAACATAGTGTTTCTCTATACATATAGCACCATAACTTAACAGATCCCAGCTTTCTCTGGTTATCTCTTCTCTTTGTCAATCTTTATTTCTCTTCCCCCTCTCACTTTTTCTCTATTCCTCTCCTTCCTTTCTTTCTGGATACGTGTGTATGTGTGTCTGAGAAAGAGAGAGAGAAATGAAAGATAGAGTGCGCCTGTGTGTGTGAAAGAGTGTGTGTGTTTGTGTGTGTGTATATGTATATATATACATATATCTCTACATATCTCTATGCACGCGTGTTCGTGGGTGTATGTTTTGTGTATACGTATGCGGGCGTATGCATGTATGTATATGCCTGTGTGCATGTATGTATGCGTGTGTGTAAGTACATAAATGGATTTCTATACATGTGTGTATACATTTGTTCGCTTGCCTGAGTAAGAATGCATATGCGCACGTAATTCTATCTCTAAGCTTATGTGTGTCTGCACATATGTATGTATGTGTGTGTGTCTATATTTATATATATATATATATATATATATAT
>NC_068986.1:49428303-49431642 GCF_001194135.2 Octopus bimaculoides
ATATATATATATATATATATATATATATATATATATATATATATATACATATATATATATGTATGTATATATGTATATATGTATATATACATATAAATACATACACACACATATATATTTATATTTACGTATGTATACGCACATATGGATAGGTACATGCATGCATACATACATACATACATACATACATACATACATACGCACATACACATAGACGCGCACGCACAGACACATGCACACACATATACATAGACGCGCACACGCAGATATATACACACACACACACATACATACATCCATACATTAAAATCATAAAACAGACACCAAACACAGTCAGAATCATCTCATCAATCACACAACGTAGGGACATATGTGCCGAGGTAATAAAACATTTTTGAGTGCCTGTGCACCTTGAAAAAGCCCAGTAGGCACGTTTGCATCTTAAATGCATGTTTTATTGGTTGTGCAAAAGTTGCAGTCTCTCAGTGTGTCTTAGAATACATCAAAATTCAGGTAATATGTACCCGATAAAAACTGATTTCCATGAATGGACTCCTTAATGCGTTCTTATCATCTCAGCTGTTATTTACGGGTGGATGCGAGTAACAGCAGTAGTATCGTCATCATCATCATCATCATCATCAGCAGCAGCAGCAGCAGCAGCAGCAGCAGCAACAGTAGCAGCATCCACAACAACAACAGCAGCAGCCAGCAGCAACAGTAGTAGTAGTAGTAGTAGTAGTAGTAGTAGTAGTAGTAGTAGTAGTAGTAGTAGTAGTAGCAGCAGCAGCAGCAGTGGTGATGCTGGTGGTGGTAGTAGTAGTAGTAGTAGTTAGTAACAGTAGCAGCAGCAGTGGTGATGGTGGTGATGGTGGTAGTAGTAGTAGTAGTAGTAGTAGTAGTAGTAGTAGTAGTAGTAGTGGTAGTAGTAGTAGTTAGAAACAGTAGCAGCAGCAGTGGTGGTGGTGGTAGTAGTAGTAGTAGTAGTAGTAGTAGTAGTAGTGGTGGTGGTGGTGGTGGTGGTAGTGGTAGTAGTAGTAGTAGCAGCAGCAGCAGCAATTGTAGCAGTAAAGTAACAATAAGAAAAATAGGATAAAGAATAATGCTGGTTCTGTTGCGGCAAGAACGGTAACAAAGGCAGCAATAAATACATCACAACAATAACAACAACAACAATAACATTCGCTAATAGTTGCATGATGCAACAAAAAAGTCTGTACGTGGTCTTACTCGATTTGCTAAAAATAGCGACCAAATATTCCTTAAGTCAAGCCATACATTCTTTCTTCGAAAAGGGTGACATTTGATAACGTAAACTTGAGATATGATGTCTCTGAATAAAATGAAAGAATTATGATTGTCAAGGCTAGAGTAAGTTTGACCAGAGGTCAGCTTGATCAGGAATGAGCTGGTGCTAAGTACCAAAAACAGCAGCAGCAATAGGAAGAACAGCAGTAGCCTCAACATCAACAGCAACAGTATAAACAACATGAAATTGATCTGCTCAGAATAGTAGCCAAATCTACATGAACGTGTAAGGTGCTAGCAGTAGAAAAAAAAAAAATTTTTTAATAAAAATGCGCCCATTTAAAGCCTAGCCAGGCTCATGGGCCCGGTTTCCCGGTTTCAATGGCGTATGTGTTCCTCCCAGCTGGACGGGACGCCAGTCCATCGCAGCGTTACTCAATTTTGCCAGCTGAGTGAACTGGAGCAACATGAAATGAAGTGTTTTGCTCAAGAACACAACGCGTCGCCCGGTCCTGGAATCGAAACCACAATCTTATGATCATGAAGCTGACACCCTAACCACTAAGGCACGCGCCTCCACGCTAGCAGCAGAAACATTAAAGAAATACCAGCACTACCGCAACAACAATGATACATCTTTGTTGTTGTTGGCACTCTGTCGCTTACGACGTCGAGGGTTCCAGTTGATCTGATCAATCGAACAGCCTGCTCGTGAAATTAACGTGCAAGTGGCTGAGCACTCCACAGACACGTGTACCCTTAACGTAGTTCTCGGGAATATTCAGCGTGACACAGTGTGACAAGGCTGACCCTTTGAATTACAGGCACAACAGAAACAGGAAGTAAGAGAGAGGAGAGAAAGTTGTGGTGAAAGAGTACAGCAGGGTTCGCCACCATCAACTTGCTGGAGCCTCGTGGAGCTTTAGGTGTTTTCGCTCAATAAACACTCACAACGCCCGGTCTGGGTATCGAAACCACGATCCTGTGACCGCGAGTCCGCTGCCATAACCACTGGGCCATTGCGCCTCCACGATACATCTTTAACATGAACTAACAAGGGGTCCATTTAGGTGACCGTTCTTTCTCCTGGAAACAGCGAGTAGATCACCATCAAATTACACACTCTACAGCCTTAAAAAAGTAATGACAATATTGGACTATTTGTGTTGAAAGGCGATGAGCTGGTAGAACTGTTAGCATGCGTTCTGAGTTCGACTTTGCCTTTCAGCCTTTCGGGGGTCGATAGAATAAGTACCAGTTGAACACTGGAGTCGATGCAATCGAGCTATCCGCCCTCAAAATTGCTACCTTTGAGCAAAAATTTGAAATCTATATTGGACAATGTGCTAAATGCTAGAACATATTTAACCACAGGCATGCTCGATCAGGATCGACCCGGGGATAAATAAGAATAACTACAAGAACTTCAATAACAAAACAACAACAACAACAACAACTATAACAACTTAAACAATGATTGTAGCAACAACACCCGCGACAATAATAGCCAAAACAACAGCAGCAACGTCAACAACAACAACAGTATATTAAAAACCGGAAACAATAATGAGGGAACCTCTGCGAGAAAACTTGATCTGCTAAAAACAGTAGCCAAATCTACGTCAAATTGCACGCTAGCATCTTAAAACGTATGGGCTATTGATCACAATAGTATCTAGTATCACAATATCTAGGATATCATGATCCTAGGTATGATATATTTGATGGACGAATTTTGACAAATTATGGAATTGGACGGTCACGCTTGAGTTATCTTTCGATAGTTGATCTGTTTGATCTGGAAATAAACAGCAATTATTGGAACTGCTATAGCTAAACAGTAACAAAAACTAATGAAGACTGGATGGAGACGCAGCAGCAAGAGAAATGATGACGTTAGCAACAAAGGCAATGGGCAAGAGCAAGAACCACAACGACTGGAATATTAGCAACAAGAACGAGTGCAACAGCTGCAGTATTAGCAAGAACAACGAAAGCAACAGCAACAACGGTGATATTGATAACAGGAAGAAGAAGAAGAAGAAGAAGAAGAAGAAGAAGAAGAAGAAGAAGAAGAAGAAGAAGAAGAAG
>NC_068986.1:49432946-49433682 GCF_001194135.2 Octopus bimaculoides
GGTGGTGGTGGTGGATGTTGGTGGTGGTAGCAGCAGCGGCGGCGGCGGCGGCAAGACGTGCTGAGTAACGTCATGATGGGTGAAAAACGGAATGCTATGGTAATGGTATAAAGCTTGGGTGGTACGACGGGGAGACCAAGGAGCAGTGTAAGTGCGTGTGCGTGCATGAGTGTATATGTGTGTGTGTTTGTGTGCGTGAGTATGTGTGTGTTTGTGTATTAGTCCGTCTGTGTTGTACGGTGTGCGGCGTGTGGTGAGTAGCATGAAGTAGGGAATGTGCAGTGGAAGTTGAAAATATGTTTATACGACACACTAAATCTCAACTAGAAAATTAATCACATCTGTAAATACAGGTAGAAAAGATATAAAGCAGTGATTTATGATTTCGATTGTAGAGTTGAACAAATTGTTTATAGCGAAATAGAAGGATTTTAATGCTATTTCCGAGCTTCTCCCGCTTGATATATGATGTGCGTGTGTCCGTGTGTGTGTGTGTGTGTGTGTGTGTACATGTGTGTGTGTGTGCATATGTATGTGTGTATGTATGTGTGTGTGTGCTTGTGCGTGCGTGTCTGTGCATGTGTGTGCGCGTGTGCGCATGCGAGTATGTGTATTTATAAATATGCATATGTATATATGTATATGTACATATTTACATGTACGTGTGTGCATATATATATACATATATATATATATATGCATATTTACATCTATATATATATATATATATATATAT
>NC_068986.1:49435297-49440353 GCF_001194135.2 Octopus bimaculoides
GAAGAAGAAGAAGAAGAAAAAGAAGAAGAAGAAGAAGAAATGCCCGGATGCAGTACCAAGCAGTGGCTCTCATGGCTTCTGATCTTAATTGATTGGAAGTGTTATCATGAACATTGTTTTGTCTTGGTATAAAAGATGGGCTACAGCAAATATTCTGCTCAATACCACAGATTTGCTTGTCAGTTGTTTGACCTTAACCAGTTGAGCATGTCCCTTGGTGGCTGCCGATATGTGCTTCTCTGATCACGAGCAGAAGTAAGTAGTGGGGGAGCATCATAGCCATGTGTTGAGAGGGCAACTCAATATGAAGAAAATTCTAGCTGGGCCCCACCAGTAAGGTCATGCGCTGATATCTTGATATAAGGTCACCATGTCGCGCACACATGGTTGTGATGCATGTGGCTCGTGTACCCTTATCAGATGGGTAGTCATGATGAGCTTATAGGTTTCGTACATCTGTACCTCAGTGTCACTTTGATAGCATGCACTGCTCTCTCACTCAAGAAGAAGAAGAAGAAGAAGAAGAAGAAGAAGAAGAAGAAGAAGAAGAAGAAGAAAGGATCGCTGTGCAACTGGATGACTGCCTGCAGCATTGTCACGTCCCTACTTGGATGACAAGTGGACGAAGGCTGCTATGGCTCAAAGATCCCTTGAAAGGGAACTTGGCATTAAATTTTGGACTTACCACTAATGTGGAAGCTTCTGACCAATGTCTTGGCGGAAGAGTTATATAACCTATACTTCCAGGAGAACAGAAAGGATGCAGGAATCAAAGTAGGGCAACAAAAGATCACTTATTAGTTGAGAAGATAATAATTAGAAATTGTAAACGCAGATTGACGGGACTGAATGACTAGATTACAAAAAAGCATATGACGTGGTACCAAACAGTTGGGTAAGTAAAACAATGAGCATATTTGGAATAGCAAAGAACATTGAGGAAATGGTCAATGAAAATATGAAATATTGGAATACTGAATTGACCGGAGGGAAACAAAAACTTGGAAAAGTGAACATAAGACGTCGAATACTCCAAGGTGATAGCTTATCTCCTTTACTATTCGTATTGGTCATGACACCGCTCACTATGATACTACGACAAGTTAAAATTACTTATCGTTTGCGAAAAGGAAATGGTCGGTTAAATCATCTTTTTTTTATGGATGATATAAAGGTTTTTGCGAAACAAGAGAAACAGCATGAAAGTTTTGCACATACTATCCACATTTTCTCAAATGACGTAGATATGGAATTTGGGATAGAAAAGTGCACCAAATTGGAAATGAAACGAGAAAGGTTTGAAAGAAGCCAAGGAATTGAAATGCCAAATGGGAAAACAATGAGAGCGGTTGAGAAAGGACAGTGGTATATGTACTTGGGAATACTGGAAGCAGATGAGATTTTTTTTTTAAATGAAGGAAAGAAGTAAATTGCCAGTAGTGCGTACACAAGGAGAGTCAGAAAATTATTGCAGTCAAAGCTGAATTCCAAAAATCTTATTGAAGCAATAAATCCAAGAGCAGTACTCTTAATCAGATATAGTGTTGGAATTATAGATTGGACGAGAAACGATGTAAAGGAAATTGACAGAAAAGCTAGGAAGTTGTTGACGATGTATGAAGCCCATCATCCGAAAGCAGAATGCCCCAAGTTGACACAGGAACAATATAAGAAATGGAGGCACGACCAGGTTGTAAAAGCTTTACATTGAAGACTGTGTCAGAAATGGGGATTTGAAGCCGGCCACACATGGTACAATCCTTCCAACAGATCAGAAGTTAGAAAATAATAAACCAGATATTACAATCATAGATAAGGAATAGAGAAGTTGCTTACTTATCAGTCCATCATGCCCGTTTGATTCCAAGATCGGAAAGAGGGAGAAAAGCAAAGAAGATACAATCCTTTAAAATTTTTAATAAGAAGAATTTGGAGCATGCGAACAGTAAAGGTATTACCTATAATAGTTGGTGCGTTTGGAACAGTAAGCCAAGATATAGAGAAATTTCTGAAGGAAATTGAAATAGAAAACCCGGTAGAGCAGCTACAGAAATTTTGCCTCTTAGTGACAGCAATGATTAACAGGAGGGCTCTAAGCACTTGAAAGACTGCAAAAAACGTGTGGATACCTACGGTTACAAGTAGTAACCTGCTACCAACATAAATCCTACCGGGAATGAGACCAAGCCTGAGCTTTGTTTCTATAACCCTAAATATTAATATGCGAACTATTGTTTTTTTGCGTACGTACCTGTGGTGTGTGTCACACTTACTTCAAAGGAAGAGGTAAAAAGATTGAAGGGATAGGTACAAAGAAAAAGAGAAATAAAATGTGTTAAGCAGAGAAGGTATAGTGAAAGTGAATGGCAAAGCGGGAGAGAGGAGGGACATAGAGGAAGTGGGAGAGAAAGAGAGACAGTGAGAGAGACAGTGAGAGAGACAGTGAGTGGTTACTGAAACCAAGGTGGCATTCCTTTTTTTTTTAATGGTTAACAGTATTTTCAGATGCATACATCGAAAGAAAAATAGATACATACATACACATATTGTTAAATTAAGAGCGAGAGAGAGGAGTGACAGAAAGAAAGTGAGACAGAAAGAGAGAGTGAGAGAGACAGTGAGTTGTGACTAAGAGGAAGGTGGCGTTCGACCAGCAAACTAGATAACCAACGCATTACACACTCAAGGCGCAATGCAAGCAGTAATACAACAAAAAACTGCACCACACCTCAAGAGAAAAATTTTGATGCATTACAATACCGGGGAAGAGTTTGCACACTCTCAACAACAGAAAAGACCCCACAATGCTGCATACACCCCAGCAACACTGAGGAATAGCAGGTGATGCAGTAGAAATTTACCTGAAGCTATCAAATGTTGAACAATTATATAATGATAATAACAGAGCATTAGACCAAAAACGAAACTAGAAGACCCTAACTATGCATGGAATACTTCATCCAATAGCAAACGTCAAGTGTTTGTACCTGCAGCAGAAGACTGGACAGAAGAGAGAATTTTTGATTGTGTAAATGACAAACAAATGTAAATAAAACACTACTATGGAAAAAGTAAAGAACAGTTTTTACATGCTGCAACAAAACTATGGTTTATGTGAGGTGAAGGTGAAGAGGGGGAAAAAGCATAATAATAAAAGAGTCGTTAGAAGAAATGCAGTTACATGGATAGTTCCACAAATACACCGGTAACGTGAAGAAGGATACTGCAACAGATCTAGGACTTACTTGAGCAGAGGCTGAGGAGAAGAAATCATAATAAAGGAGGAAGCGCTACAAGAAATGCAGTTATATGGACAGTTCCACATATACACCAAAAATGTATAAAATCATGACTCTCCGTCTGAGTGGCTCTGGAAACATCGAAAGAGAGAAACATCGAACGAGAGAAACATCGAACGAGAAAAACATCGAGAGAAACTTAGAGCTTATAGGTGGGATGTGCTCAGATTAAACTCTAAAGATAGGGTTGTTATTCTACTACTTCGATGAAGGAGAGTTGCTTATGCAACCAGCAATGAAAATATTCAGAGTATTATTAAAGGCAGCAAACTGTTAGCTCTGAAAGAATATGGGTGACGTCATGATAAGGTTTGTTTCAATTTACACTAATGACTTTTTAACATCTGTAATACAATGCTTCTCACATGTGATATAATCATGTACCAGAAAATGCTCTGCACCTGGTAAACCCCAAATTCCATGGTACGCTTACTTCCAGACAGACAGAACCACTGAACTCCGTAGATCAGATGGCATTAAACACTACATATGAAAAAAAGAAGCAAAAAATTATCGACAAACGATTGGAAAATCCTGCGAAATGTGATAATTTCAAAGCAGAGGTATTAGAGATGTGTTGGTAATCAACTTCAAAAGTATAAGCAGTACCAGTTATCATTGGAGAATTACGTTCAATCCCAAATGAAACTGGTGTATTGCTTGGATGGCAGCAGTGGTGGTGTACTGATGGTTGTGCTGGTGGTGGAGTTGGTGATGGGGCCGGTGGGGCCGCTCCTGAGGTCATAGTTGATGATAATGCCGATTCTGATTCTGATGGTGTTGGATGAAATAGGGAAAAAAACAGTTAAAGACGACGAATGAAGACTGAGAAAGCTGAAACACTGTCATTACAAACAGTGGTTTTTATGGTAGTATCTGCGGTAGTATTGAAAAATAAAAACAAAAATCTATGTTAGAGCCACAGTGGTTAAGCGTACTTGTGTTACAGTTTACAGCAGAACTGTTGCAACTGCTGCTGGTGTTGGTGGTAGAGCTAGAGGGCGGAGGAGCAGCAAAGGTGTGGATAGAAAGATATCTGGTGCGATAAGCAAGAGTCACAGATTAGGTGGAGATAACTGAATAAGAAATAGTGGTGAGCTAGTGATAATGAATAGAGCGACAGAGGTCATGGTATACTGGCATTAGCTAGGAGATATACCGATAAAATACAAACACAGAAGATATATATATATATATGAATCAGTGTATGTATATACATATATGTGTGTGTGTGTGTGTGTGTGTGTGTGTGTGTGGGTGTGTGTGTGTGTGTGAGTATGAATGTAGGTATATATTTAAGTGCGTGCGTGTAAATTCTTTTTACTTTTTGCTTTAGGTTTAAGGATGTATACATGCATACGTAGATAAATAGACGGAAAAGTAGCCTGAGTGATATGGAGATGCATGTAGATATTATACATACATACATGCATGCATGCATACGTACATACATACATTCATACATGCATACATACGTACATACATATATACATACATACATACATATATACATACATAAATACATACATACGTGCACACATACATACATACATACATACATATATACATACATGTATATATACATACATGCTTGCATACATTTATGGGTGTAAGCATTTATTTCTTCTCATTACTGAAAAAACGTCCTGTGCATATAACCCCAAATTCTGTATTCGTTATATACGTACACTCTTTCATAAATATATGTATATATATATACACACACACACACACACACATATACATATGTACATATA
>NC_068986.1:49440471-49444217 GCF_001194135.2 Octopus bimaculoides
ATATATATATATATATATATATATATACAGAGAGATAGATAGATAGATAGATAGATAGATAGATAGATAGATAGATAGATAGATATATACATATACATACATGAGCAATTTTTTAAGCAATGAATTTTGCGTTCAGATTACTGAGCGTTGATTTACTCCTGATCTGAGCCCCCGAAAAGGTTGCAACAATCTACTATATTGTATCTAGGGTGTAGACATATCGATTGGGGGATCTCTATGTTTCTTTTTAGGATTAATGCCATTGCCAGAGTTTGTATTTTTCCAAAATAATATTTCAAAATACGGCATATATATATATATGAAATATATGAATATATGAGTGTGTATGTATACATACATATATGTGTGTGTATATGGATGTATGTATGTATATGTATGTATAGATAGATAGATAGATAGATAGATAGATATGTATGTATGTATGAATAAATGTATGTACACATGAATGTGTGTATGTGTATAAATCTATATCTACTTATCTGTTTGTTTGTGTGTGTGTGTGTGGGTGTGGGTGTGCGTGCGTGCAGACATTATATTTGATATGTATTTGTGACGGTGGTGAAATGATAGTATAACGAATTGGTAGAGCATCGGTCGAACTAAATCTGTAACTGAAGAGTGTCTAATCAGTCTCCTTTTTTCCTAGCGCTTTCAGTTCAAATCACGCGTAGCTCAGATTTGTATCGTATTTCGTTCCTCTGCTTACCATGTAAGAAATACCAGTTACATCAAATGTATTTCTACTCGTCTTCTTTCTGATAAACTTCGGTTCTAAAGTACGATATTAATGTTTCAGTGTGGAGGCGCAATGGCCCAATGGTTAGGGTAGCGGACTCGCGATCATAGGATCGCGGTTTTGATTCCCAGACCGGGCGTTGTGAGTGTTTATTGAGCGAAAACACCTAAAGCCCCACGAGGCTCCGGCAGGGGATGGTGGCGAGCCCTGCTGTACTCTTCCACCACAACTTTCTCTCACTCTTACTTTCTGTTTCTGTTGTGCCTGTATTTCAAAGGGCCAGCATTGTCACACTCTGTGTCACGCTGAATATCCCCAAGAACTACGTTAAGGATACACGTGTCTGTGGAGTGCTCAGCCACTTGCACGTTAATTTCATGAGCAGGCTGTTCCGTTGATTGGATCAACTGGAACCCTCGACGTCGTAAGCGACAGAGTGCCAACAATGTTTCAGTACCTGAGATAGTAGCCACGTGCAAGTTATCGAATTCTCGATGTGCTTTCAGCTTTTACATGGAACATTTGGCATGAGGAAAAGAATGCAAGGCACAACATCATATATTTTCTCCTCTACATTCGTTCAAAATAGATCGTTGTTCTTCTTGATGTTTATTAAAAGGCAAAGTTATTCCCGGCAAGATTTGAACTCGGAACATAAAGAAACCTGAAAAAATATTGGTTTCAAATTTTTACTCAAGGTCAGCAAGTACGAGGTAGCGAGTAAGTTGATTACATCAACTCCAGTTTCTAACTGGTACTTATTTTATTGAATCAAGAAGAATGATAGGCAAAGTCGACCTCGGCGAAACTTGAACTCAGAACGTAAAGTTGGACGAAATATCACTAAACAATTTACCCGGCGTGCTAACGACTCTGCCAGCTTGCAGCCTTAGAGCAAAATATTTTTATCTGACACTCAGATAAAAAAAATCATATATCTTTTCCTCTACACTTTCAAAATACACTGACGTTGTTCTTTTTGTTACTTAGTTCGAGGTCAGGTTTGATCGATTAAATCTTTGGTAACGGGCATGCTGCGGCTGTGAGTTTCCCTGCATATTTTCAGACGCAATACATTATATACTTGTTTTAGACTGTAGAGTGTGATATAAAAGAGATTTTAAATCATAGCCTACTGCTTCAAACACGTATAATACTTTAAAATAGTGGTAGGATCTTTTAAGGCTCCATTACTGTATAGATTTTCTTTTTCCAAAATAGACCATTAGATTTGGAGTGAGGCCGAACTGATTTCTTTCATTTGCCATACCATGTTTTCACAAGCAAGTTGATGACCTATTTCCCATTTATTTAAAAGAATTCTTGTGAACATAAAATCTTGTTTTGAAAGTGTCTTCTATGGTTCAGATGCAAGTTTTAAATGTATTTTATATGGTATTTTTAGCATTCTGAGCAACCGCGTCGAAAAATTAATTCATACCTCTCAAATAATTAATTTAGGTGTAGTAGGTCGTTAGCATAAGTATGTATGTACAAATATGAAGGTGTGTATGTGTGTCATGCTTGTGTATATATTACGCCTGTGTGCTTGTGTGTGCCGTGCATCTGTGTGTGCGTAAGTGAGTGTGGAAAGGAAGCGTATTGCATATCTGTTGAAGTTACATATCGAATAAAATAGTGTAACAGTAAAACACATGAAGAAACAGAAAGGTGAACGAGTGATAGATAGATAGATAGATAGATAGATAGATAGATAGATAGATAGATAGATAGATAGATAGATATAAAATCAACGGTCTTTCTTTAGTCATAAATCACAAAAGGCGGTTTCCTGGATTCTACAGCGTATAAATTTCTCCCTTAGACAGGACGCCAGTTCGTTTCAGGGTTACTCATTTTTGCCAGCTGAGTGGACTGGGGCAACGTGAAATGAAGTGTTTTGCTCAAGAACACAACGCATCGCCTGGTCCAAAAATCGAAACCACAATTTCATGATCATAGATGCAACACCCTCACCACTAAGCCACGTACTTCTGTGATGGATAGACAAACAGGTAAAGAGACAAACAAACAGACAGACAGACGAACTAACAGACTAACAGACAGACAGACAGACTAACAGACTAACAGACAGACAGACTAACAGACTGACAGGCAGACAGACTAACAGACTAACAGACAGACAAGTAGACTAACAGACAGACAGACAAGGTTGTATTTATCAATGATTTTACTTTTTTCTCTCACTTTTTTCTCTCACGAGTTCAGAGTGTTTTTAATTCATGTGTGTGTATGTGTGAGTGAGGATCAGAGGAAAGTGGGTCTGCTTATGTGTATGCATATGTATGTGTGCGAGTGTGTGTGTGTGTACATAAATATAGATGTATAATTATATGTTCATATATTTATATATATACTCACATACACACACACCAACAAACATTTACATACACACACGTGTATATATATGTGTGTGTGTGTGTGTGTGTGTGTGTGTGTGTGTGTGTGCGTGTGTGTGTGTGTGTGCGTGTATGTACGTGTATGTGTGTGTGTGTGTGTGTGTACATTTATGGAGACAGAATATGAATTTATATACAAGCTCACATATGCACCTTAAAATATATGTTCACAGACATGTATGCATACGTGTGTGTGTATATATGTGTACGTGTGTGTGTATATATGTGTACGTGTGTGCGTGCGTATATGTGTGCGTGTGTCTGTGTCTGTGTATACATACATGCATATATGCATGCAGACATATACATGTTTGTATGAATGTACGTACATGCTTCATGTTTTCTTATACGATTTTGTTTGGTATACTTTAAGAGTTTTCAAAAATAAGGATGAAACATCTTCGTTTGTAATATACAAGAAAGATTAGAAGGAATATTTGCTCAATGGAATCCCTTTTGAACCAAATCAATGAAGATAAATATATCGTATTAAGATAATAGAAGCGAAAATCATAAGAGGAATACAGCCTGGGTTTTCTAAGAGTCGTGTGTGTGTGTGTGTGTGTGTG
>NC_068986.1:49444409-49452291 GCF_001194135.2 Octopus bimaculoides
TATATAGGGGGGAGAATTCCCCAAAAAAAGACGAAGACAGGTGGTATAGACAACAAACAGATGTATTAGTATAACGCTTGGGAAGTGAAAAGGTCTTTAACGTTTCGAGCCTACGCTCTTCCACAGAAAGGAACACAGAAAGAAACAAGGAGAGAAAAAAAGAATGTGTAGTGGCTAGCGATCTATACACACACATTTTTTCTCTCTCCGTTATTTTGTTCGTTCTCTCTCGTTGTTTTCCTCTCAACCCTTTGTATCAAAGAGCGTAGGCTCAAAATGTCAAAGATTTTTCCATTCTTCCTGGGCGTCAAACTAATACACCTGCGTGTTGTTCCATCACCTGTCTTCATCTTTTTTCTGTAAATTTGAACTCTATATGTACATATCTGTATCCTATTATCTATCTATCTATCTATCTATCTATCTATCTATCTATCTATCTATCTATCTATCTATTTGCTGTTTTACTCTTTTTTCTTCTATCTACTATTTTATTCCTTTTTTAAACTGTAAATTCCCTGTCTAGAACTTTCATACATACCTTGTCTCTGATGACGGAATACCCTCTGTATGGAGATGCTAACCTATCACCAGAAACAGTTGTACGATATCCAATTAATTAATTAATTAACAAATTAATTAACTACTCCAAATTCACCTTACTCTAATTAAATATTCTAAATGACTCCTAAATGACTTGAGATACTCGTCCTGCCATTTATTTTTTGTTGTCCATTTTCCTCTAAAATATACCTGCTAACTCGAAAGCCTACTACGGAACCCTAGCTCCAGCCTCAGCTGTGTATTTGGAACCTAACGTAGGACCAATTATTACACTTACACAGCGTGCCTATTCGTTTAGATCACCAGTGAACTAAACCCCTCATATTCTTTATATATAATGCATGTATGTATGTATGTATGTATGTATGTATGTAAGTATGTATGTATGCATGTATGTATGTATGTATGTATGCATGTATGTATGTATGTATGCATATGTATATGTGTGTGTAGGTGTGTGTAGAGCAGAGGTTACCAAACTTTTTTCACAACGGACAAGATGACAGAGAGAATGACGAGCGCGGGCTGCATAACTATTTTGTTCAATACAATACAGTGGTTATACTAAAAATAAAGACAATGAAGGCGACGAGCTGGCAGAATCGTTAGCATGCCGGGCGAAATGCTTAGCGGTATTTCGTCTGCCGCTACGTTCTGAGTTCAAATTCCGCCGAGGTCGACTTTGCCTTTCATCCTTTCGGGGTCGATAAATTAAGTACCAGTTACGCACTGGGGTCGATGTAATCGACTTAATCACTCTGTCTGTCCTTGTTTGTCCCCTCGACGTTTAGCCCCTTGTGGGCAATAAAGAAATAAAAAATAAAGACAGCCAACATATCTATTTACCAAAAATTTATCAAAACAGGTGACGTTAACAATAAGAGAGTTACATCACACCCAGTATGCACATATCCGAAACTCAAAAATTAAGCACCAAAAAAGGTTAGTGAGATTCGTGAAGCTGGTGTTTAACTTTTAAGATATGATCAATATTTGCTTTGGAATTGCTGCATCCAACCGAGAGAATTGCTTTCAGATGTTCATCAGCCACCCTCGTTCGATGTGCTGACTTCACATACCTCATTTTTGAAAATGTTTGCTCAAAGACATGAGTTGTTCCAAACATTGATGTCATACCAGAGGCAAATGAACTCTCATTGCAGGTACTTACACAAAATGTACAGTGCAGCGGTGCGGGCCGGAGTTTGGTGACCCTTGGTGCAGAGTGTTTGAAGTAGTGTACAGGTATTGCATATTGGGGGAAAAGGAGACATTCAGAATTTTGGATAATTCTTTATTAGTGCTTTAGTTCGTTTATCGAACCCGGAATCATGTAGTTGGTAAGCAAGCTACTTACCACAGCCTGGTTTCATCGTAAAAAGAATTTAGTGGGGAAATTTAAATACTTATCTATTTCTGTTCACGAACGTTATATTCGTTTTCAATTTTTTCTTCTGAATGACTAGTTTCTTCAGTATTTGTGTTTCAGCCCCTTTGGATGATAAAACAAAATATTTCTGTTTTCTTTTATGAATCGCTACACTCAGCCTTACGACTTATTAATTCCAATGACAAACATGAGAACTTGAGTACTCGTGTTAGAAGAACATATAGAGTAAGTGAATACAACACAAAATATATTGCTACTTGAGGAGCTTTGTTCTGAGTTTTAATTTATTTTGATTAGCAGTCTTCCACAAAAGCATTAAATACAAAATTGTATAGACGATTCTCAGGCCAAAGTATTGCTACGAAACGAATTCTGACGTGATCGATGCTGTTTGACTGATCACAGGCTGGATCTTTCAAAATGAAAAACTGAAATAAAGCAATTACTTAAACCCCAACATAGCGTTGCGAGAAAGAAATTAAATGCTAAAAATCATCAACATCCCAAAATAAATAACAACTTTCGTATCGCATTGAACATATAAAGGCTGTCCTGAAATATCAGAGAAAATGGCTGCGCTTTCAGTCAGTCGCACGGTCTTTGTTCAAAAGGCAGCAGGTATTCTTCACAGATGTTATTCTTGCAATCGTGAGAATGCTCTACTGCCATAGTACTTTTAATTAGAAGTCTCTCATCCTCGTCTTTCTACATGTCTACTCATCACTCACTACTTTGTTGGATTTCCAATGGCCCAAGAGGGATCATTTAAACAGCTTCTGTAAAACTGATACATAGTGTTTATACAAGCAATAGACTTACAGGTTTTTGTTGTTGTTGTTGTTGTTGTTTTTTTTTTAACCAAATTACTCTTTTTATTCTTAGCTAAAAGGTTTGGCCATTCTACATACAATAGGCTAGTTGGAGATGTCATTTTGGTCAACAGCAGGCACGAGTATGGTTGTGTGATAAAAAGCTTGCTTACCAACCACATGGTTCCGGGTTCGGTACCACTGCGTGGCACCTTGGGCAAGTGTCTTCTACTATAACCTCGGGTCAACCAAAGCCTTGTGAGTGGATTTGGTAGAGGGAAACTGAAAGAAGCCCGAAGCCCGTCGTATATGTATGTGTCGGAGGATGTGTCTTCGTGCCTGTGTTCGTCCCCTAGCCACCGCTTGACGACCGATGTTGGTGTGTTTATATCCCATAATCTAGCGGTTCTACAAAAGAGAACAATAGAATAAGTACCATGCTTAACAAAATGATAAGTACTGGAGTCGATTCATTCGACTAAAGGTTCTTCAAGGCGACGCTCCAGCATGGCCGCAGTCTAATGACTGACACAAGTAAAAGGTAACTGTTCGTTTAAATATACACGTGAATGGCCCTTCTGTAAAACGTAAGCATCTTTTAGCATTATCCAAGCTTCTTCCCTGTATCTTACTGTTATCTTCCTATTTAGCTGCTTTTTCACTATTTAAGTAAAAGTTTTATAGTTGGTAGTGTATATTTTACTGCTCACTTAAGTACAATATTCGTGCTTCATTGTATTCAGCCTTGATGCATTATAGTCAGAATCCTCCTTTCCATTCGAGTCTAAGATTAACAAGATTTAAGATGATTTTCCTGAGAAGAGGCTCTATTTTACAGAGAGGTTGTTTTTCATCCTTTAGTACACAGCTTCTGGGGTTAGAAACACACTTGTATTTAATGCTGACTCGTTGAAGTGCTTTTTTCCGATAACGAAGTTTTTCAATGAAGTGCTTGTCTTCATCTGCAAAGGTTTGGGGTTATTAATTTCCCCTCAAGAATGTGAATTGTAGAATATCCTTCAGTTTAGACTGTCGTTTTCATGAAATGTATTTCCTTTTAACTTCCATCAAAAATCTTCTGCTTTCTAAAGATAGTTCCGAGAATCTTAAAAAAAAAACACTCTTCATTGTAGTCATCTCTGTTGAATTGGTTTTATACCGAAATGTACATAAGTATTGAATGATGATCCTTGTGGTGACGAGAAAGCTGGCCGTTTACTTAATTTTTAGCGCTTTTTTTTTCTTTTTTTATCTTGTTTAGACTGAATGTATTCATTAAATAGCCAGGCATTCTTATTGTTGACGTTCTGAGTTCAAATTTCGCTGAGGTCGAGTTTTCCTTTAATCCTTTCATGGTCGATAAAATAAGTACCAGTTGAACACTAGGGTCGATGTAATCACTTTATCTCATCGCTAATAATTGCTGACTTTGTGCCAAAATTTTAAATCATTATTGCTGTATTGAGGATTAGGTTCTGCGTTCAAATCCCTCAGAGATCGACTATGGCGTTCATCATTTCGGAATTGATGAAATAAGTACCAGTTTCACACTGGGGTCGATGTAATCGACTTATCCCCGCCTTTACAATTCTTTGCCCTGTGCCAAAATTTTAAATCATTATTACTGTGGTTGGGTTTACGTTTTGAGTTCAAACCCCGCTGGGGTCAACTTTACCTTTCATCCTTTCGGGATCGGTGAAATAAGTACCAGGTTCACATTGTGGTCGATGTAGTCGACTAACCCTTCTCCCAGAATTTTGGGCTCTGTGCCTATCGCAGAAAGAATTATTACTCTTATAGTACTAATTGCACTCGGAGATAGCCATTTGCTTTGATGTTGTTGTTGTTGTTGTTGTTGTTGTTGTTGTTGTTGTTGTTGCTGCTGCTGCTGCTGCTGCTGTGTGTGTGTGTATGTGTGTGTGTGTGTGCGCGCGCGCGTGTGTGTGTGCGCGCGTGCGTGTGCGGTGAAAGGTGTGTGTTGTCGAAGGTGCTTAGCTATGAAGTGGTGTGAAGTTTGACGTGGATTTCGTTTCAAATAACAATTTTCATCTTCAATGAATAATTTAGTTCTAAACGTTCCACCTCCCCTCTCACCAGAAACTAATTCATCACTTTCTCAACTTTTATTCTTTCGCTTGTTTGAGTCATTTGACTGCAGCCATGCTGGAGCTCCACCTTGAAGGGTTTTAGTCGAAAACCTCGACCCCAGGACGTATTTCTTAAACCTAGTACTTATTCTATTGGTCTTGTTTACCGAACCGCTAGGTTACGAGGACGTAAACATACCAACACCGGTTGTCAAGTGGTGACGGTTGGTGGGGGACAAACACGGACACAAAGACCCACACACACACACACAGACGCATACATAATACATACATACATACATACATATACTACGAGATTCTTTCAGTTTCCATCTACTAGATCCACTCACAAGGCTTGGTTGACTCGAGTCTATAGTAGAGGACACTTACCCAAGGTGTGCCATGCAGTGGGACTGAACTCAGAACCATGTGGTCGGGAAGCAAACTTTCTTAGCACACAGCCACGCATGCGCCTATACTATTTGCAATCTTTTAATATTTACTGACATTACTGCTTTCGTCTTCTTTGTGGCATTTGTTTTGGATCTTTACGTTTTCATTTCAAATGCCACCGAGCTCAGCTTCACCTTTCATTCTTTCGGAGTCAATACAATAACGAGCAATTGATCACTGGGCTTGATGCAATAATCGACTAGCCTCTCCCCACCACCAAGTCATTTCCGGCCTTGTGTCTATAATAGAAAGAATTGTTATTTTAGCCTTAGTTAAGCTTTGATCGTGCAGACCAAAGCGGTAGTCATCCCGGGGAGGCGCGTGGCTTTGTGATTAGGGTGTTGAACTCATGATTGCTAGATTGTAGTTTCGATTCCTGGACCGGGTGACGTGTTATGTTCTTGAGCAAAACACTTCATTTCACGTTGCTCCAGTCCACTCAGCTGGCAAAAATGAGTAATCGGTGGAATATATATGCCATGGAAACCGGGAAACCGGCCCTTATGAGTCGGTATGGCTCGAGAAGGAATCTTTATTTAACTTTTTAAACTTTAATCATCCCATGTCTGTTTTCTCATTCGTAGTATAACTAACCGATATTTGTCCTTCCTTTTTAAGACAAGAATGTGCGATACAAAGACAATTTGACTGCTTTGTCTAGCGGGTCGAACAACCACATGGAGTTTCTGTCTGATTAGCTCATGTCGTTGCACTTGTAGATCAGAGCTTACCAAGCAGACTTATTATCAAAGGTGTTCCTTCCATGACCAACATAATCAACTTCTATCATTATCCGGAGGCCAGGTGGTAAAAAGTTTACTTCTCAACTACGTGGTTGTGGGTTCAGTCCTACTACGTGGCTCCTTGGACAAGTATCTTCTACTATAGCCTCGGGTTGATCAAAGTCTTGTTACTTGATTTGACGAAATTGAAAGAAGTCTGTCGTATATCTATCTGTGTATGCGCATCTGTATGTGCACATGTATGTGTGTCTTTGTGTCAGTGTTTATCCCCCACCACCGCTTGACAACCGGTGTTGGTGTAATTATGTTTCCGTAACTTTGCAGTTCCGCAATACAAACCGATAGAAAAAGTACCAGGCTTTAAAAAAACATAAATTCTGGGGTCGATCTGTTTGGCTAAAATTCTGCGAAGCAATGCCCCAGCATAGCCACAGTCTAACGACTGAAACAAAGTACAGGGTAAAAAAAAAAACAAAGTATTTGGTTCCACGGTGTCTCGCCATCCCTCACATTTATTTTAAGGAACAGCCCTTGATTCACAAGCAAAGACAACCAAAAAGCTTCTCAACAGCATAAGAACACTTATTTGAACAGCGTGTTAGAAGAAAATGCACTGAGAACTTGGCGACAAACAGGAAACCGAAAGGAAGGAGTCAGGAAAGACAGAGAGAAGATAATCTATAGACATACAACGGCGACTTCAGAAGACCAGCTCAAGAAGGTACTCAAGACAGAGAGAAGATAGCCTGTGGACTTACAATTTGAATTCAGAAAGACTGGCTCAAGAAAGTACTAAAGACAGAGAGAAGGTAGTATGTGGACTTACAAGCTGAATTCAGAAAGACAGGCTCAAGAAAGTGCTAAAGACAGAAAGAAGGTAGTCTGTGGACTTACAACGGCAACTTCTGAAAGACCGGCTCAAAAAGTATTAAGTTAAGAGTGGAACGAATGGATTTTGTGATCAATGATCGCTGATTTCTGCAAGCATTGTACATAACGAATGACAGACAGGACGATTTGGTTATTCTGTCTAGCAAATCTAGCCACATTGTCAAAAATTCCTAATTTGTGTGAATATTTTTGTACTATTTTTTTTTAACTGTTTCAGTCATTGGACCATGGCCATGCTGCAGCACTGCCTTGAAGTGTTTGATCGAACAGATCGATCCCAGTACTTATTGATTTTATTCAACTGAAAAAGAATACAACAAGGCATAGCTCCAGCATAGTCGCAGTCTAATGACTAAAACAAGTAAAAGATAATTCCAGATTTATGGAATAAAAATTTCTTCCAAACACCCATCCATAACAGCCCATTCTAAAACATAATTACCACTCCACTCAAACCCACACACTCAAGGGAGATTTTAACTCAACAGAGACTACATAAAGCCAAAATTAACTTCAATGCATCGCAGTCCGACGATGGCTTAACTACCCGAATCTTCGATGTCACCGTCAATACTATTCTTATTTAAGAATAATAAATTTATTGTTATATTGTTATATTGCTATATTTCGTGATGGCCACACTTTTTTTCTTGACAGATAAACACACTCACTACATATTGATTCTTCACTCGTTTATTATTGTCCTTATTTTATCTTATATCCATTGTCTGTTGAGCCTCTATATTCTACTTGAGCACGTTGGTAGAGCACTGATGAGCTTTTCTTCTCTTTGAACTCCCGCCAGTGTCCGCCTATTCGCTCCCCTATGCTACGTGCCAAATGAGTGAAGAACCAATATATAGTGCGTGTGTTTATTTGGCAAGATATAACTGACCGTCCCGAAATATAACAAAATATGTTTCAACACATGATTTCACATCAGGA
>NC_068986.1:49452301-49453044 GCF_001194135.2 Octopus bimaculoides
TGTAGGCTTCTGAACTTGCAATCTTAGATACTACGTATGACAATATATACAATGAAAGTCACGTATCATGATCAAGGATAATGTCATCAAAGATTTATTGTTATCAAAATAAGGGGGCTTCAAACGCACAAAGTATGATCTAAACTTTGTTTAATATTATCAGCCGGTTATAGTTATTTAGGCTATTTAAAACTCTTCGTCGTAAGGTGATGACAATAAGCGGTTTCTACTGTATTCGTGTATCACCGTGAGCACACGCGAGTGTGTGTGCACACGTTTGCGTGCGTACGTGTGTGTGTGTGTGTGTGTGTTATTATATTTGCCAGTTGAGATGTCTAGAGGTAAGCTAGAATACATCTGCGCATATGTAGGTATATATGTATGTATGCATGTGCACATATGTATGTGCATGTGTGTGTATGCTTGTGTGTTTGTATGTAAATCCGTATGAGTTTGCGTCTCTGTGTAAGTGTATGTGTGTGCGCGCGTGTGCAGTTATATATACGCATGTGTGAGGGCATGCCATTGATATTATAATTGTCTATTTCCTTTTATATATATATTGCATTTATAATTTATTTTTTCCTTCGCTTAGGTCTCTGTTTAGGGACATATGTGTCGATTGAACGAAATAAAACATATCAGCCAACAACTACATTTTTTTCTCTTCTTCATCGCGCATAAGACTGTATGTATTTCATTATGTATACATGTATATGTATATATGGATATATATATATATA
>NC_068986.1:49453594-49456926 GCF_001194135.2 Octopus bimaculoides
ATGTATATGTATAGAGAAAGATAGATATATGTATACATGTATGTGTGCGTGCGTGTGTGCGCAAGTGTGTGTGTGTGTGTGTGTTAACCTTACAACTCAAGACTGTTGACCCTTTGCTCTGTAACAATTACTGATAACCAAGCCTACTTTAATTTTCTTCACATTTCCAACACGATCAACATTCCTTTCTACTCTTGCTCGGTCTTCCCCCGCTCCTTCATCCCCTCCTAGATTACTCTCTTTCTCTCTATCTATCTATCAATATATCTATCTATCTCTGTCTATCTATCTATCTATCTATCTATCTATCTATCTATCTATCTATCTATCTATCTATCTCTATCTATTTCTGTCTATCTATCTATCTATCTATCTATCTATCTATCTCCCTCTTTTCCTTTCTTTTTTGCTCTTTTCTTTCCGTTCCCATTCTTAGAATGGCAAAAATTGATGATAGAATCTCGCCGGTAGCTTACTCTTACTTATTTCGAAACATATTGTTTTCTGTTCCTTTGTTTTATTTATCATTCTCATTTTGCGTTGTTTTTGTTGCACACTTTGTTGTAGTTTTGTCGGTAATTGCTTTAGGGACATCGAGATGTGTCGCCTCACTGTCCAAAGAAACATCACCGCCAATACAAGCAACATCAGCATCAACATCACCACAGCAATTAACACCATCACAAACAACACTAACACTGACAACTTTCCAACACCAATAACAACAAGACCAACATTTTTTGCATTTATCTATATAATCTGTAAACTCTGATAACTATCTATCTAAGACATATCTTTTTGACTCTCTCCCTATTATCTCTGTACCCTGTTGTCTATCTATCATCTATCTATCTATTCATCTATCGATCTACCCATCTATCTAGCTAGCTAGCTAGCTTGCTATCGATTTATCTCTCTATCTTAATTTAACTGTCTACTTATTTTTTATTTGTCTGTCTCCGTCTACTTTGAGTGCTGAAGTTCACCTCGGCAATGCGGATGTGCCCACATCTTTTATTAGCCTAACTCGCAATTCTTTTAAAATAAGAACATCTCAACATATACATTTATGACACTTGAGAGAGGACATTAATACGACATCATCTAAATAGATCTGGCTTTCAGAAACAACAAAGCCTGTTGTTTTATAATTTAATTGCCGATTGTGAAGTGCGTCGTACTTTGCATTATAGTATTGTCGATTTCATTCAAATCTGCACTGTTGACTTTGTTTAAAGGAAAAGATAATAATTTTCTTTCAGAATGATACCGGTTTCAAATATCAATCGGAAATGCTTGATTTCTACAAACACTCTGCATAATTCTGACTTCGGACTTCGTTCATTCCAACGTTTGGACTGATGTAGCCAAATTATGAAGTTAACACCTTTTAACTTTGACTTTTTATGCTTTTTCACTGCTACAAATTACTTCCTCTCCATCACAGCTCTTCTTTGTTCACATGTATGGATTGTATTAAAAATCATTTAACATATATTTCTTTGCACAAATTACTGTCATACAGCTGTTTTTACTGTGTCAAACAAAGTACAAACGCTATATCTTCAGCAAAATATATGCTAGTGTCCACGAAATTCCGACCTAGGAAACATATCATAACAGCTAATTCTCTTTAAGGGGCATTTCAGGACAAACTGCTGGAGCGTGCAAATAATGTTTATAGATATCGTTTATTTAAATATCGCTCAGTTTAATCACCGATCGCCAACACATGTTTTATTCCTGGATGCTTATATGGCCATATATATGTTATATGAACACCATTTTACCTCTAGCAATTATGGCGTGTTGTATATTTAACTTGGATAAATCTTCGAAGAAAAATGAATAGTACTTTATATCGAGTACCCAACTTTGAGATTGAAATCTATACCAAACAATGAGATGAGCACCACTGCATAGTACCAAAGATCCCGCCCTTTCTATCTAGAGTAAAGAGCTAATACTGTAAGAGCTTAGCATTCAAAGGCCCACAAATTTTCAACACTCTCCCAATCAACCTCAGAGATCTACGATGTGTTGACGTGGATGTGTTCAAAGAACATTTGGAGAAATTTTTATCTGAGGCGTCTGATAAAAATGATATATGCAGGAAGCATAATGAACATCAGCTCTGTCAACTCGCTACTTCACCAGAAACTTAGGAAGAGAGTCTGGAAGTGGGCATCTAATAAAAAACTAATCGTATAAAAGGAGATGTCCATCATGGCCACAACCCCTGGCTGAAATCAGTAAACTTGAAGTAAGTCGCACACTGGCTTCTGGTGCAAAATGCATGCTTGTTTATATCGCTAGCGGGGAGATAACTCCCTGCCAACTCCAGAGCCGAGACCACCAGATTACGATATTCCTTTGTTTCATCGATGATGGATGCTCGATCGCTAGAGATAGCAGTAACTCATCTCACCGCTAATGCCCCAACAGGCACTAGTGTTGCGATTATCCAGTAAGCTTGTAAAAATATATATATATTAGCGACAGAGGCAGTACTATTACCGAGGGGTATTATCTATTTCCACTTAAACGTGGATGTTCTGTTAGAACAAATTTTACTGCAGTAGATACATCGAGAGAAACTCTCAATTTGGCTTTTGGTACAAAATGCACCCTAGGATCCGATTTCCAGTACTCATAGTTATTCGTTTCTGATCATCTGCTGATAAATCAAACTTGGTTTCCTTTTTGAAATATTCGCAATCTCTGATTATGTTTTGAAAGTTCGAAGGAAACGCTTATCCTTCTCTCTTAAATGCAAAAATAGCTACAAGTTCTGCAGCTGTTTTATTTAATGACATTGCTCTGGCGCATTTTAGTAACATTTTGAAAGGCAGCAAAAGGCAGACTTCTCTTGATGTTTCTAATGAAATGACCTGCAAGTGTGAAAAGTGAAGGAAGTGTATCCAAAAAGCCTAAATTAAGCAATGTGAAAGAGAAAACGCCAGAAGTCTTAATGGGAGTAGTTTCTCCTTCCAAACAATAATCTTCCTCTTCCCTGTTCCATCGTCTTCCTCCTGCACAAATCGTACCATCTTTAAGGTAATTAAATTAATAAAACCAGTTTACATATTTCTATTTGCACTCACTTTTATTGTTTTTATAATTGTCATTTTCCTTGAAATATCAACTTATCTGTTTTAAAACCCATAAAAAAATTATTTGGGAGTGGTTTTGGAAGGAGCTAAAACGGCTTGATTATATTTTAATTAATTTCAACGGGGGAAAATTGATTTGTAAAACTAGTAAATCGTAAAACGTGCTCAATCATGGAACGAATTAAATTCGTACTACGAGGTATCACTGTACATATATAT
>NC_068986.1:49458526-49459282 GCF_001194135.2 Octopus bimaculoides
ATATATATATACATAAGTGTGTGTGTAATTACATAAATATATACATAAGTGTGCGTGCGTATGTATGTATATGTGTGTGGGGGGGTGAACGTGGGAATATATATATAAATACACACATATGTATGTACGTGTGCGCGTGTGTATGTGTAGGTGTGTGTAACCATTCCTTAAAACCTGAAGAACACTAGAGGAGCATTCTAGTAGCAATATCCATCAGATGTTGAAATAAATGGGTAAAGTTGCAGATAGCGACAGAGAGAAATGAAGTGTGTATACAATAAGAAAAAGAAGATATCGCAAGATGGCGACGACGACGACGACGACGGCGAAAACAAAGCCAGAGGAGGCGGCGGTTGCGGCGTATCTTAAAAACGAAAGGTTGGTTGTATGGAGGGGAAGAAGGTAAAGATAAAAGGGTTAGTGTGGTTGATAATTAGTTTTTGCTATCTATCCCGTGTCGCCTGAAGCATCGGACTTTGACTGAATTCCCTGATCAACCTACCAATCACTTCAACTCGACGTTGGAAGATTCCATTTTAAAAATTTCACCTTCAGGATGTTAAAAACAAACTTCTTTCACTTTTATACTACACGCGCGCGAACAAACATTCACACACTTTCACATACGTATACGCACACACATTCACACACATATACACACGCATACACACACGCATACGTACATATATGTGAGCATATATATATATGTGTGTGTGTATTTTTATATATACATATATATATATATATATATATATA
>NC_068986.1:49459357-49459938 GCF_001194135.2 Octopus bimaculoides
ATGTTATAATACTTAATTCATTAAAGGCGGTGAGCTGGCAGAAACGTTAGCACGCCGGTCGAAATGCTCAGCGGTATTTCGTCTGATTTTACGTTCTGAGTTCAAATTCCGCCGAGGTCGACTTTGCCTTTCATCCTTTCAGGGTCGATTAAATAAGTACCAGTTACGCACTGGGGTCGATATAATCGACTTAATCCGTTTGTCTGTCCTTGTTTGTCCCCTCTGTGTGTAGCCCCTTGTGGGCAGTAAAGAAATAAGAAACGTTAGCACGCTGGGCGAAATGCTTACGTTCTGAGTTCAAATTCTGCCGAGGTTGACTTTGCCTTTCATCATTTCGGGGTCGATAAATTAAGTATTAGTTACGCACTGGAGTCGATATAAGCGACTTAATCCGTTTGTCTGTACTTGTTTGTCCCTTCTATGTTTAGCCCCGTGTGGACAATAAAGAAATAAGAAATGTTAGCACGCGGGCGAAATGCTTAGCGGTATTTCGTCTGCCGCTACGTTCTGAATTCAAATTCCACCGAAGTCGACTTTGCCTTTCATCCTTTCGGAGGATATATATATATATATATGTGGGG
>NC_068986.1:49459950-49464079 GCF_001194135.2 Octopus bimaculoides
GGGGGGGGGGGGTGCACTCGCATGTGTGTGTGTGCATGCATGCATGTCTATTATATAGATAGATAAAACTTACTTGGAAAAGTATGCGTGGCGTTCGAATAATATAAATAATATATAAATAAATGCATATAACCAAACATATATGTACATACCTACATATATATGGATATATACATGCATATATGGGTACAGGACATCAACAAAAACGTTGACCACAGTGAGAAACGGGAACATAGAAAACGAACTTTTTTCGAACAACGAAGAAAACAAACAGAGAAACGAGACATGCAGCATAAAGAGTATATTCCTTCGTCAGTTGTCCACACACACACACACACACACACTTGTACGTCAGAATGTTCGTACATATACATATATATTTTTATCTATCAGAGTAGACCTGTGAATAAATGTGGCTAACAAATGGGTCCACACTCCCCAAAACTCTGGAAAGCCTATTACCAGATGCAGTTTAAAATCATATCAAAGACGTAGAAAAACCCTTGGTTGGTATCAGGTCGCGCAATAAACCAACTGAGAGTGAGGGATCCTTAGTTGTTTTCATTTTTCTAGAGGAAGGACACTCTATGTAAATTTGCGGTTTCACGTGACAGCTGGTCATTTTTGCTTCGGACTACCACTTGGTACAAATAACAGAGACTCACAGAGTAGCACTCGTATTGTACAAGCGTTTATCACCTGAATCTAAGGATATACAGATGCTTCTTTACGCTGGCCTCATTTGTCATTCCATCTTCTGTACGTCATATGGTAATGGAATAGTCACATGTGCAGATCTAACCACTTGGAAGAGTAAAGCAAGTTGCAACCATCATCTGAGACCTATGTTTCATACTATACATATCTGAAGCAGGACTGATTGAATAGTCATCGGAGAAGTCATGGATGGAAAGTCAGGAACGCTTTTGACACTGAGAAAGCACAAAGAGAGGGCAATCAACTACGAATATGAAGCTTAGTGGTTAGGGTATTCGGCTCACGATCCTAAGTTCATGAGTTCGATTCTGGGCGGCGCGTTGTGTTCTTAAGCAAGACACTCATTTTCACGTTGCTGAAGTTCACTCAGCTGGCATAAATGAGAAATACCTGTTTCATTCTGTGCTACGCCGAATCTCCATGGGAACTACGTTAAGGATACGCTTGTCTTTGGAGTGCTCAGCCACTTGCACGTTAATTTCTCGAGCAGGCTGTTTCATTGATCAGTTCAACTGGAACCCTCGTCGTCGTGACTGACGGAGTGTCAGTTATGTACGTATATATGCATATATGTATATTTATGCTTGTTTGTACCTAAATACAAACGTAGGTACGCAAAAATCTTTTTTGCATGTACATATCTACAATCAAAAGCCAATATCATCTATGTTACTAATAAAACATTCTGAACGTCAGTTCATCTCTGATATCTTTTTTACAATGCATTTCATATGCACACCATAGCTAATTTTCGAGACAATTGTGTTTTAACCAATATACTGGCTACTGATATAAATAACCAATATCATACACAATAGTCACAATCTAAACGACTTTTTTTTTCCAGTACTTATATATAAAAGGTAAAGAACGACTATTGGAAAGATAAAACACGAGAAAATAGGCAACGGTACAACTGGTAATAGAAAAAGTCGACGCAAGAGTTAAACAGCGAAGAGTTAGGAAATTAGAAATCCCAACGCGAACGACTGCAAAAGGTGCAATGCTAATGAAGTCGTTCTAAAAAGGAATGCTTGAGGAGAAAACAAAACTTGTCGGCAGCAATTTGTGCCTGCTAAATATGAACTTATTGCAAGAATTGTTAAATTAGGTTATGTGAACGCTATGCTACAATGCTGAAGAATATATTTATTGGAGTAGTAGTAGTGATATCACTGCTTTGTGAATGCCTTGGGAAAGGAAAAGGCTAAGGAGTTAACCTCGACAGCAAATCAAGGAATGAAGTCCCTCAAGTGATCTGGTGCCTTCTTTGACACTCTTCCGGTAACTTCAGTGTAGGTCGAGCTCTCCAGCCTTGTAAGGTAATTCTAGAAGAAGGCCAATCCAATGTAAAACCTAAAGCTGGCTTGTTACCCAAACGGTCTGAGCCCGTTGAGCCATTGTGGTCAGGCCTCCAAGTCTAAAGAGAATAATCGGAATGCATGGACTGACTCTGAAGTTATTAACCGCAAATAGGATGAAAAACCTTGCAGCGTCAAGGATCGATTTACATAAACACTTGGGGACGTGCTGCTGTTTCTCAGGATCTACGGAAACGAAGAAACAAACCATCAGTTAATCACGTGATATCGTCTTGCCATCGCAGGTGGTATCTTTATGATGAAGAAGAACCAAAGGAGGTCAAGGGATATTTTGAAGATGACTTTCAACAAGTGAAAGTTAGCTAGATCCTATAAATATTTGTCCATTATGAATAGCAGAGCCTCTATAAAATCCAAAGTTTTAACTTAATGAAATATTCAGGCTATCTCGAATTATTGGAACTTTTAGTTTATTGAATTTGGTTCGAACCAACTCCGAATTTTGCGAAAAGTTCAAGTACCACCACAAGTACAGCAGACTATGAGACCCCCTTCGGTCATGACTGACCATGGGATTGCACTTAGAAAGTTACCCTCCCAGGAACAAATCCGGGCAAGGTTGTTTATGGAAGACCAGCAGTTGCCCATGCTTACCAGCCTCCCTTCTCCACGCCACCGATGTTATCTAAGGGAAAGGCAGGCAGGGGCCGATACAGATTGGCACCTGTGAAGTCGCAATTCATTACTACAGCTGAATGAACTGGAGCAACGTGAAATAAAGTGTCTTGCTCAAGAACACAACATACAGCCCAGTTCTGGATTCGACCTCACAACCTCCCGATCGTAAGCTCGACGCTGTAACCACTGAGCTATGCGCCTTCACACAGCAGACTATGATTAGGTTAAAGTTTCAAAACAGATGTAATTAAACTTACCTGCTTCTAATCAGTGTCCTTTATATATTCTTCCTTGATACAGGCGTTGAACCAGACTATCGAAAGCCCATTATGTTATGTTGCAATGAACAGATCCTGTTGTATAAGCGCAGTGAGTACTTAAACATTTGCATGTCACATACTTCCACTTAGCAACTATGACATGCAGCATTTCATTTTGGTCATTGGTTCATTTTTATATGAGAAACTATGATTCTTCTAACTGGAATAAGGAAGAAAATTCTCGTAGTAAACATCGTGGTATTGCCTTACGCCAGCATTTTCCAGGTCTGTGGGTAACTAGTGAATTAACCAATCAGAATTAGATCCATCGCACTGTGATCTTTTGTTCTCAAGAACGACTGGGTCATGACCTTACGATGCAAATAACAAACGCATTAAGTGGATAAACTAATCTGCCGACTGAATAAATAAATTCTCTAAATTAATGGTTTTGAAATGTTTCAGATAAGAGGAAAATTATGAAGGGTTGCAAATTTGTCATTGCAAACCTGAAAAGGGATTGCATTAGATTCGGAGGATCAGAACGTTTTTAAGGCTTCATGTACAAAATGCATTATCATTCCTAGTTTTAGTTACTCCCACATTTTGTATTCCAAAAAAATATTTTAATAAACATGTGTTGCAATGCTGTGTGTCAGTCATCCTTATATTTTCCAATCTTTATCTTTTACTTGATTCGGTCATTAGGATGCGGCCATGCTGGGACACCGCCTTGAATCTTTTAGTCCAATGAATTGACCTCAGTACTTATTGCTTTAAACCTGATACGTATGCTATCGTTCTCTTTTGCCGAACTGCTAAGTGACAAGGATATAAAGACACCAACACCAGTTGTCAAGCGGTGGGAGTGATAAACACAGAGAAAGACACACACGCACATAAATTTATATGTGTGTGTGTGTGTGTGTGTGTGTGTGTGTGTGTGTGTGTGTGTGTGTGTATATATATATATATACATAGATCGCTGACCATGACATTTTTTTCTCCTTGTCTTTCTCCTTATTTCTTTCTGTTCAAGAGCGTAGCTCGGAACGTTAAAGACTTTCCTATTCCCGAGCGTTAAACTAATACATCCTTTTGTTGTTTACACCACCTCTCCTCGTCTATTGTTGTTTTTTTCGTAAATTCTCC
>NC_068986.1:49464153-49464634 GCF_001194135.2 Octopus bimaculoides
CAGTTTCCCGGTTTCAATGGCGAATGTGTTCCCCAGCTGGATGGGACGCCAGTCCATCGCAGCGTTACTCATTTATGCCAGCTGAGTGGACTGGAGCAACATGAAATGAAGTATTTTGCTCAAGAACACAATGTGTCACCCGGTCCAAGAATCGAAACCACAATCTTACGATCATGATGCTGATGCGAATGCTGGACAGAGAGGTCACGCAGGAGAGCTAGGAAGAAAGGGAGATAATAAAGTAGTAATGATCCCAAAACGAAGATGTGCGTGCGTGTGTATAAGAGAGCATGTATGTGCGTGTGGAAGAGGGCTGGTAACCTTGGCATGTGCGTGTGTAAGTGTATGGATGATGGTATGGGTGCTGGGAAGTGGTCAGTGTTCGTGTGTGCGTGGTGGTGTGATGTGATGTGGTGTGGTGTGGTGTGGTGGTGTGTGGTGTGGTGTGGTGGTGAGTGGTGTGGTGGTGTTGATATATATA
>NC_068986.1:49466010-49467271 GCF_001194135.2 Octopus bimaculoides
TGTGTGTGTGTGTGTGTGTGTGTGTGTGTGTGTGTGTGTGTGTGTGTGTGTGTGTGTGTGTGTGTGTATGTATATATTATATATACATACACACTCATATATATATATGCATACATATATACATAAATATACACACATCATACTTCACAAAATTATTCATTAGGAAACGCGCGCACATATGCACATACGAAGACATATACACATACACACATACAAACACAAAATTATTCCTTCTAAGAAACACACACACACAACTTGAACATAAAGACAAATGCCTAGAACAATACACACATCCACTTACGTAAGAGACTAAATCTTTTTTAAGCTAATTTACAAACTGGGTCAGTGTTGCAGTGAAGATAAAGTTGTTTCATAAATATAATTATATATGCAAGGATGTGTAGGTGTGTGTGTGCGCGCGCGTGCAAGTATCTGTGCGATCGTGTGTGTGACAAATTAAGAGTGAAAGAAAAAGAGACAACTATTAGAGAGATGTGTCCTTTTTAAAGGAGAGTGTTTTACATAATTTTGTGAATACATATGCAAATCTACATTGCATAGACAAGTGACATGCACTTAGATGTCTACACACACACACGCACACGTAGATATATATAAATATGAATAATTAACATAATAGGGTAAAATTTTGATATTAATTAATATCAATTTCATACCAGGAAACCAGCACATTAAAAGAATCAGTAGGTTCAAAAAATTTTTTTTCCGAGATCCTAAAAGGATTATAGTACTTGTGTATATAAAAGAGACCACTAAGTGTTCTGTTAATGTGCTAGAAAAAGATCACTTAAAAATTCTCAAAGAAAGATTCAGCAGAGCAAAAACAGTCGGGCGAGACCAGTGAAAATTATACTGAGGTATTTATAAAACCGAGGTATTTATTTAACTGACCACTTAGTGGTCTCTTTTATATACACATATAAATATGAATATGTAAATATGAATGTGTAAATATGAATATGAATATGTGAAAATAGATAGCTAGCTATCTATCTATCTATCTATCTATCTAGATAGATAGATAGATAGATAGATAGATAGATAGATAGATAGATAGATAGATACATAGCTAGATAAACAGACAGACAGGCAGACAGATAGATAGATAGATACATAATACATACATACATACAATACCAATAACCTAGTTATTAGATCTCAATATACTTTCATTTTGGAGCAAAGTCTCCGGTGAGTACAGAGCATAATATTATTTAATAATTAACAAAAATTTATTTTA
>NC_068986.1:49467672-49470811 GCF_001194135.2 Octopus bimaculoides
TCCAGCATGGCATATATGTATGTATGTATGTATGTATGTCATTGTTCAGTTGTATTTCAAGATTTCTTGCCAATAGAGAAAGAGCCGGTTTCTAACTTAGATTCAAGGCTCCTTCGTTGGAATTTCAACATCAACATCAACAACATGGTATTTTTGTTTGTATGTATGTATGTATACTTGCAGATTTTTATTTTTTACTTTATGTATGTATTCTCATGCATATAGTTGCATATCTAGACATGCCCATATATATATATATTTAAATGATAAACTTCTGACAAATTTTACAGATTTTTACAGTTCCATTGATGGATTGGATCTGTATGTAGTCTTCGAATTAGCTTTCTCCTTTCTAGTTTTGAGAAGCCTAATTTCCGAAGATTGATATTTAGACATTGTGTTACATATCCCAGGGCCCCAATAATTACAGGTATAAACCTGAACTTGTAATCTGGATGGAGTAACTGCAGATTTTTCAATAGTTCAGCTTAGGTGTTCTCTTTTTCACGGATCTTCAGGTTTATGTTAACATCTGCTGGGCAGCTACTTTCCACAACTGTGCACAGTTTCTCTTCTCTATCCCAAATCATTATACCAGGTCTGTTGTGCTTACATTTTATTGAGGTCTTCACAGGGACATTCCACCAGTACTCCTGCTTATTATGAGTGGCTCTGGCTTCTACCATACAATGGGTTCTTATTTCTTTGTCCTCGGGGTTATCCTTCCGGCGATTTCATTATAGTATCCTAGCTACAACATCGTGTCTCATAGGTAGAAAATACCGTGATGACATTATCGGACAACTGCTTATGACGTGGGTGATATCTTCGGTGTTAATTCCACAAAGTCTGCATCGGTTGTCACATTTTTACTGCTTTTTCTATATCTCTGTCCTTTTTGTGCATCAGGTACTTGGTTGAGTATGTATACACACTTTCGATGTATCAATCTGGCGTATCATAGCTTATTTTTTGAAATATTTCTATAAGTATCTTTCGATAAAAAGCCAACATCTTTGTACCCGTAGCCAATTATGCAGGTGAATCAAAAAGTAATGCAATTTGTTTAACTTAAAAAAATAAAAGGAACAGAATCAAACGCATCGTTCATCAAAATATAGCAACACATCACTGGTTCACATTCCTATTTCTAAACATAGCCACCATCTCTTTCAATGGTAGTGTTACATCTATGAATAAGGGTGTGTATCCCAGCTTCATACAACTCGACAGGCTACTGACATAGCCAATCTCTTACAGTAGTTTCTCACTCCTTGATCACCACCATAATGTTTGCTTCTTAGTGCCTTTTTCATTGGACCAAAGAGATAGAAGTCTGAGGGTGCTAATCGCGTGAGTAGGGAGAATGCGACAGAATTGTCCACTTGAAAGAGGTGATTGTCTCACTTATTCTTAGGCTAGAGTGAGGACGGCGTTGTCGTATTGAAGAACTTAAGTCATCTCCAAATTTGCTCTTACACGGCGGATTCTTGCTATAAGTCTTTTATAGGTCTCAGTATATCGTTCAGAGTTGACTGTTTTTCCTCTTTGCAACAAATCGACAAGAATAACACTCTGAGCATCCTAAAAGACAGTCAACATAATTTTTCCAGCTGACTTTCCTGCATTGAGATCTTTTTTTTTTTTTCTTTGGAGACGTCCGATAGCGCAATTCCATTGATTATCATTTTTATTCTAGTTCATAATGATGAATCTAAATTTACTCGCTAGTTATCAGCCTTTGAAAGAAGGATTTCATCTCTTTCATTGAATTTAAGGATTTCAGCACAACAGTTAACTCTTTCAGTCTTGCGCTCATCTTTTAGTTATTTTAGTACCTAGCAGGCACACACACATTTGAATATCCAAGCTATTCGATAATGTTGTGAGCACTAACATGGCTAGCCCCAAGTGCTGATGCAAGCTCATCAATGGTTATGCACCTATCTGCTCTTATTAAAGCGGCCCCTTTTTCCTTGTTGGCAGGGTTGACAGAAAGCAACGGGCAGCTACTGCGAGGCGTGTCTGCTAAGCTTGAATTTCCCAATTCTTTTTGGCTCGTTGAATTTTCATTCGGACGACGGGCACATTTCCACACATTGTTGTAGTCTAAAGCTTTATGTTTCTGAACATTTTCCAGTCTTTTGTGAATGTTTACAAGAGTCTCTCCTTCGGCAACAAGGAACTCAGTTACAACACTTTGATTCTGACAGTCTTCCAGCAGGGCAGCTATTTTGAGATCATCTCATTTATTCATATATCTGAAAAATAAAAACGAAATCAGATAATTAAAGATCAAAAGAATATGTGCGTTTACGTCTCTTCTAAATATCGAATAATTTCATTGAAAAAGACACCTCTTTTGATAAAAAAAATTTTTGACTCAACATCGTATGATGTCTATTTCTGGTGCCTTGTCCACAATACTATTGAAAATTTCAGCGTTTATCACAAAGATTTTTCTGTTAATATTGGTAGAGTATTCCCGAAGGCACATGGCGCAGTGGTTAGAGCGTCGGGCTCACAATCATGACGTAGCGCGTTCAATTCTCAGACCAAGCTGTGTGTTATGCTTTTGAGCAAAATACTTTATTCCACATTGCTCCAGTTCACTCAGCTGTAGAAATGAGTTACGACGTCACTCGTACCAAGCTGTATCGGCCTTTGCCTTTCCCTTGGATAACATTGGTGGTGTGGAAAAGAAAGGCTGGTATGCATGAACGACATTTGGTTTTCTATAAACAACCTTACCCGGACTTATGCCTCGGAGGGAAACTTTCTAGGTGTAATCCCATGATCATTCATGACTGATGCGGGGTCTTTACCTTTTACCCTTTATTCCCGATTAGAGTAGTCCCGATTTACTGTGCCCAGCCATACTGCATTCCGTTACAATGCTTATCGTCGTTCCGGATGTTAGACCAAAATCATTTTAGATTTTCCTAGGAAGAAGATATTTCTCTTAAATGTTTTACGTATCTTCTCCATCAGTAATTTGTATATTTATATATTTTTCTTGTATTTATACATATGAGTCTGTGTGTGTGTATGTACGTGTGTATGGGTATGTGGGTATGCGCTTGCGTGTGTATGGCTATATACATATATATATATATATATATATATATATATATATATA
>NC_068986.1:49476158-49477740 GCF_001194135.2 Octopus bimaculoides
AACCCCCTTTTTAAACCCCCTTTTTTTTTTAAAGAAAAGCTCTACAGCTGTATTTGTCCCCTCTGTGTGCAGCCCTGTGTGGCTAATAAAAGAAAGTTATCTCTCTAACTATGTACCTACATATTTATCTATCTAGTTATCTATCTATCTATTTATCCCAATACACACACACACACACACACACACACATAAACATAGTACGTTTATTGTTAGAACAAAAGAAACAGTAAAATAACAAATTAGAAAAAGCCAATACAGATTGCTGATAGCTGATAATGTAGATAAGCATATTAAATGTATTTACTAAAGCTGTAAGTAATGACAATTAAACAAGGGTTCCGCTTTAATGCGTTTGTTCTGTTTTTTTTTGTTTTTTTCTATTCGTGATGTGAAAAAAAGCCCAAATTGACCCACATATTGGTTTAAAATTTTGGCACAAGATCAGCAATTTCGTGGGGTGGGGTTAAGTTCGATTACATTGACCCTAGTAATTAACTGGTACTTATTTTATCGACCCCGAAAGGATGAAAAACAATGAAGGCCTTGACAGATTTTGAACTCAGAATGTAAAGATGGACGAAATGCCACTAAGCATTTTGCCCGGTGTACTTAACGATTCTGCCAGCTCACCTCCTCAAAATATATCTAAATATCAGAACGCCTTTAGCAGGGATAATGATCTATACCGGAATGTAAACGCATTCCTTCTATGCTTTCGCTGTGTCTTGCACAAATTATGTCTACTAAACAACGAGCTGTCTAACTCAAATTAAGTTCTTCGGACAAAATGCTTAGTGGTATTTCTTGTCGCTTTACACTCTGTGTTCAAACACCACTGACGTCATCTTTACTTTTCATCCTTTCGAGGGATGGATAAAAAACAAAAAAGGTGTGTGCTGGGGTCGTTGTAATCGACTAACCTCACCGCACCACAAAATTGCACCAAAATTTGAAAAAAAAGAAATGAAAATTCCCATTTATAACGCAGCACAAGATCACAAATTTCCGAGAAGGGTTTAGTCGATCAAATCGACCTGAAATATTTGACCGGTGCTTTATTATATCCACCTCGGTGACATTTAAAGTTAATTAAATGCTGCAAAGGATTTTGCTCGATGCTCTATCGATTCTACCAATCCACTGTCTTGGATTTGAATAATAATAATAATCCTTTCTACTATAGGCACAAGGCCTAAAATTGGGGGAGGGGACAGTCGATTAGATCGACCCACCAATACGCAAGTGGTACTTAATTTATCGACCCCGAAAGGATGAAAGGTAAAGTTGACCTCGACGGAATTTGAACTGAGAAAGTAACGGCAGACGAAATACCGCAAAGCATTTCGCCCAATGTGCAAACGATTCTGCCAGCTCACCGCCTTGGATTTAAATAATGGTAATTCTAAAAAAATTACGCGTTAAATTTTTGAAGTGTCTTACATGATTTTTTTCTGTTCAGCTTGAAGTTTCAATCAGAATGGATTAATACTAATATAATAAATACTAATAATAATACTCAAGTCTGAATGGATTAATGTTAATGCGCCATTCCCAAGGAAAGCGCTTTTTCCGCCCCCTCTTA
>NC_068986.1:49477899-49481085 GCF_001194135.2 Octopus bimaculoides
ATATATATGGTTCAAATGCACAGAAAACAAAAAACAAAGACAAGTGAGGGAACAACATGTAGGTGTATTAGTTTGACGCTCGAGAAAAATGGAAAAGTTTTTGACATTTCGAGCCGACGCTCTTCGACAGAAAGAGTGGAGAGAAAAAAATGGATAGAAAGAAACAAATGGTGACAGAAAAAAATTTTTCGTACTCAATAGTTTACCAATAATGTATTCATATATATTTGCACCAAAGCAATCCTTTTTAACGATAGTATTGTATAATACTTTGGCAATGATGTCAAGCCACGTAGGAAGGAAATATCTTGATAACATTTTAGGTTCATCGGTTGATCACAATATGAAATGTTCTCTAAAGATACATGACATAATCGATATTTTTGGTCACATTTATGTTGTTTATGGCTTCTCTAACACTTGTACTAAACAGACATTTTGTAAGCCATCTCTTTTGTAAGCCATCTCTTGGCTTGCAAAAGCATAACCTGCGAACGGTAAAACGGCTATACTTGTTGATATTGACGTCAGTATCACGACTTCAAGATTATTAACAAAAAAGTATGAGGTATATTCGGGTTTGCTGTAGTCCCTAGGTTATACACACTGGCTTTCTCTAAAAGAAACGTCAGTAGATTTCGTGCCAAAATAAATAGAAATACAAACAGGATATCACCTTGGAAAATGCCTTTTGAAACATTTATGATATGAGAAACTGGCTCGTTAAGATAGGAACGTTTCATGAATTGGCCAGGATAACATGCACAAGAGCCTTGCAGATCTTTCCTGTATTTGTATAGTTTAGTATATATATATGTACTCCCCAACTAACCAAGAAAATTTGCCAATTTTAACAGACACTGCTGCTACTACTGCTGTTGCTGTCGGTGTTGCTGCTGCTGCTGAATTTTACCCAAACAATCAGTTATGAAAAACAGCTCATAGATGAATGTCATGGTTTACTACGACTACAAAGCCTAATTCAAACTAATAACGGAGGAAAATTCTTCTTCGAACAGTGTCATACTTATATACTCTGAAGAGATCGTATATATATATAATACAAATAATATGTGAGTATATGCATATATACGTACATGTATGTACATACCTACATCTACATGTATATATAGATGCATATCTGGGTACAGGATGTTGCAAAAAAACGTCGACAAAATGATAAACGGAGCACAGAAAACACACAGGTTACATAGAGAACATTTCCTTCATCAGCTGCCTTCATTCTAAAACTAAGCGTTTCGAAGAGTTAGACGTCATAAATTCATAAATCGCTGCATATAAATATGCAACAATATGGAAGTAATGCGATCGAAACACGTGTCAGACAATTATTATGAATAAACATGAAGCTTGAATGTTCAAATTCTTCATTCTCCATATTATCAATGTTGTATTTTACACTCTAAGTAGCCAAGAAATAAACTGTAACATCGGATGGAAGTTAAAGGAAATTTTACCATAAAACTTACCATCTGAAGGAACTAGCCTTGGCATTTTACATAGAGAAATTCGGTATCTGCCTGAATATCATGTCCCTCCTCTTACTATATATATATATATATATATATATATATACGTCACTAATGTGAACAAGGGCACTAATCAGCACCTATATTGCTAGAAATAAGAGTCAAAACAAATCAATTGCCACAAGAAAGCACTATCTTAATGAACTGACAAGGGAGACAAGCCCCCTACGGTTGCAGATAGAGCTACATCACCGATGATTTAGCATTCTGATGCCTAACGCTTCTTAATGCTCATCGGTAGCTCTCACCGCGCCTAGGGTTAAACTCTTCTTGCCTTGTCAGTTTATAAGATCTCCGTTGAAATAATATGCTGATTTCATAAACGGTAAAGTGAGAATTATAAATATGGGTAGCTAATTAAATATTTTACAACCTAAAGCCACGTTGTGAAATTGCAAATTAGCCACCCATATTATTCATATACTAGCTGACCACGTGCTGTCAACAACGACGGCTAATTGTAGCATTTTATATATAAATAAGGTACAAAATAAGGTACATAATGATCTCACATACAAACACTTACATACTCCCTTGTACACGAACAAACATACACACATACACTCACACAGAGTTGAAGCTGATTTTTTTCACCCCTTCCTTTCTCTCATTCCTCTTACTTTCTCTCCCTCCCTCTCAGTCAGGGCTATTACTCTCACTACTTCTCCTTCACTGAATTACTATTTTCTCTCCCCCTCCGCGTCCGGCGTGATTCTGGAGAAATATACATATATACAAATATATAAAAACACTATGCTTATTAATATATCAGGAGATAAATATATGTAGATAGATAAATAGATACAGAGAGAGAAAGAGAGAGAGAGAGGGGGGAGAGAGATAGAGAGAGAGAGAGAAAGAGAGAACGTGTATGTGTCTTTCCGTTTGTGCTTGTCCCCATTATCACTTGACAACCGGTATCTGTTTGCTTATGTTCCTGTAATTTAGCAGCTTGACAAAAATAAGTAAAAAGACTTGCAAAAATAAGTACTGAGATCGATTTTGTTCAACTAAACGCTTTCAGGCAATGCCCCAGCATGACCGCATTCCGATGACTGAGGTAAATAATATTATATAGATTATAGCTTCCATACAAATCGAACACTGATCTCTTGCACGACATACCACTTTATTACCGTAAAAACGTTAAATTTTTCATATGAGACATATCTGTTAACCACATATGTGGCTTAAGTTAGGTAATTTCATTACCAGACACGCAGCAGATATTCTTTAGGTTTTGTTTGAAAGCAACAGCAGCTGTACACAAACAGCTATTTTGTTTAATACTTCCTATTTTATGTTTTCATATCGTTTTTAGTGCTATCGAAGGGAATTTTTAGTGTGTGAATGGTTGTTTGTATTTCAATTCTCATGGAAAAACTGTTGTCGAAAGATTTCTTTTTTACCTATTACTTGTGTCAGTCATTGGACAGCGGCCATCCAGGGGCACCGCCTTCAAAGATTTTAATCTAAAAAATCAACCCTTGTACTTGTTTTCTTTTATCCTAGAACTTATTCTAGAGGTTTCTTCTGCTGGGGCACTAAGTTACAAGGACATAAATAAACCAACACTGGTTGTCAAGTGGTGAGGGAAAACACACACACACACATATATATGCATATATATATATAT
>NC_068986.1:49481169-49483616 GCF_001194135.2 Octopus bimaculoides
TAATAATAATAATAATAATAGAGATAAAAATCAAATTTACAGGTAAAAAATCAATTTAATTTAATTTATCAAAGTTAAAATTAAATTAAGTTTCACAGAATAAATATATAATTTTGAGAAAAGAACCACAATTCCTGAACTCATCCATGAAAATCCACAGTCACATATAGAAAAATTTAATAAGTAAATACACTAAAAAGAACTATAATAAAAAGATCAACCAGTATGCAACTGGTACTTAATTTATCGACCTCGAAAGGATGAAAGCAAAGTTGACCTCGGTGGAATTTGAACTCAAAACGTAAAGACAGACCAAATACCGTTATGTATTCCGTCCGACGTGCTAACTTTTCTGCCAGCTCGCCGCCTTGCTGGTACTTATATTATCGACTGTATTATATATCGATTAAGGATAGTTAAAGCACCAATATAAAGTATTAGACCCAAACGGAGACATGGTTGAATCTTCTGGAATTGTGTAAGAAACGACAGTCGAAATGGTCTTCTCTCTTGTACTGTTCTACGTAATTTGTATACACGCTGCAATAGATACAAACAGTTTCGACTACGTCTGTGTGTATACGTGCATGTATATAAATAAATAGACATAAATGATGAAAGGCAAACTTGATCAAGGCGGAATTTGAATTCAGAACTTAAAGTCAGAGAAAATGCCGTTGAGCATTTTTTCCTAGCGCGGTAACGATTCTGCCATCTCGCCGCGTTAACTAGGACGAAATATTAGACGAAGCGATTAATGCAGTGCCCATAGGTGACAAAATATGGATAAAGCGATATATTGATGCACAGGGGAGGAAAGTTTAGAGAAAAAAAGAGTAAGTCTTAGAACATGCTAGATTTGACAGAGCGTGGGTTTAGAATCAATTTCAACACAAGTCGCCACGGCGGTGATATAAATAAGAAGCGTCTTTTTGAATGGATGAGAGACATATTCAGAGCATGGACAGATCTGTCTAGCTAAGAGATTCACTCACATGCCAGACATGATGGATTGCTTTCTGGATGCCAATAGCAGTATTGTCACTGGTTTTGGCTTTGAGACATGTCTTTCAGAGATACTTACATGAATTGTCTGCGTGTTTCTATGGATGATTTGGAAATATTTATTGTTTAAAGAAAGACAGAATTGAAAAGAGAGGCAGGGAAGTTTTATATAAGTGAAAGAGAGAAAAGCGTTAAGGAGTAAAGGAAGGCACGTTGAAGAAGAAAGAAAGAAAGGGAGTAGCGTAAAAGAGTTACTTGAGCAAATATTTTCTGCCAGCAGTGTGGCCTCATTGAATAATCATTTCAAAAGCTAAGAGGCCGATTAAAGATAGTTAAAGCAACAAAATAAAGTATAAGACCCAAGGGAAGACATGGTTGAATCTTCTGGAATTTGTGTAAGAAACGACGGCCGAAATGGGCTTCTCTCTTGTACTGTTATATGTAATTTGTATACACGCTGCAATAGATACAAACAGTTTCGACTACGTCTGTGTGTATACGTGTATGTATATAAATAAACAGGCATACATTTACAGGTATATGTATAGTTTTCATCGCAACTGCCTGACGAACAGGAACGTGAAATTCTGAGTAACAGTTTTGTGAGAACTTTGTAGCTTTAATAAAAGCATATCACTCTACCTTTAGTATTTTTCCTCTTTGTTTTACACTTATGTTCTCACCTGTGTGTGTATATATATTATTATATCAGACTATGGATAATTATAACAGTTATTATAGTCCATTCTGCATTGTTGTGCCGCTCAAGACACGTTATATTTTACAAACAATACACATTGCTTCGAACGAACTACAATGCTCTCATATATATATATATATATATATATATATATATATATATATATATGTGTGTGTGTGTGTGTGTGTGTGTGTGTTACAATTAATAAACGGAATGACCACAAAAGTGGAGTCCTATATGCTAAAGATAGAGGTCAAATTGTCTTACCACGATGAGTGCATTCTAAAGAAAAAAATCTCACCAAACGCCAGAATGTAAAAATAAGCAAGACAAATGAAAATATACAAAATGAAAGGATTACCTACGTATCATGATTTCGTTATTAACACTTGCAAAATAGAAAATGCAAAGTGCAAAATGCAAATATCTGTAACTCCTCAGCGTAGTCTGCGTATTTCAAAACATATTTCACAGAACTATACACAGAAACGTTCACCCGAAAGAAAGTACTTCGGATATTTTGGAATATGCTAGACCACTGGTTTAAATTTTCAATCGATTTATTTTGAATCGATTTGATATTTTATTTGATTTTTTTATTTTTTATTTGAAAATATGCTTATGAAACACGTGTAGTCATTTTTACTATTCTAATATTTATTACTTTGTACTTTTTTTAATTTTTATTGTAGGTCTTTTTAGATTATTTACTTATTAAATTTTTCTATATGTGATTGTGGAT
>NC_068986.1:49485324-49485867 GCF_001194135.2 Octopus bimaculoides
CACGAGACAAAACCTGCCTCTCCAATCTCACCTTCCTTTTCAAGTGGTACTTGAAAAAGTTGATGAGCGATCGGCCAGAGAGGTAAGTGTTTGTCTCTAATCCTTTCGCTCGAGTACACCACACACATTCTTTCACCATGGCCACCAGTACGATGAAGACTGCCTTGCCTTCCCGGTTGAGAGCAGATATATCGATAGATAGATAGATAGATAGATAGATAGATAGATAGATAGATAGATAGATAGAAAGAAAGAAAGAAAGAAAGAAAGAAAGAAAGAAAGAAAGAAAGAAAGAAAGAAAGAAAGAAAGAAAGAAAATTGCTGAGTGCCTGACAGAGAATACGTGTTTACGATTGTTAGACATGAGAATGAGGGACAGGTGTCACCGAATGTCCTCCATAGTTCAATCACACTTACTTTCTCGCTGGAACAATTAAAGGGGTCAGTTTTAGAGTGCAACAGATTAATGTGAGTTACGACTGGACATCTGTATTATGTCAAACAATCGGAAGCTATGAAGAGAATGGAGGCAGCGACGGCAGC
>NC_068986.1:49486784-49487627 GCF_001194135.2 Octopus bimaculoides
ATTTCCATTGGTATATTAAATTGATGATATCATCTGTCAGTCGCGAGGCTATTAATTATAATCTACTTTCCTTCGTTTAATTTTCAACATATCGATAGACATTATATTGTATACATGGTACAATATGAAATATATATAGATGTTTTCGATCTAGTTTGGATTCTTTGCCATCAAATTTGAATTCCTTGCCATCAAATTTGGATTCTTTGCAATCAAATTTAATGGCAAAATGTTCAAATTTGGTGGATCAGAATCCAAACGAGATCGAAAACATCTATAAGAATTTCGTTGTCGACTTATAAATGTAAATTTCAAATTTCAGCACGACGCCAGCAATTTCGGGTGAGTGGGGTCAATCGACTGCATAGACCCCAGTACTCAACTGGCTCTTATGGTATGTTTCCCGAAAGGATGAAAGGTAAATTCGATCTCGGCGGAATTTTGAACTCAGACCATGAAGACGGACGAAATGGCGCTAAGCATTTCGCCCGGCAAACAATTCTGCCAGCTCACCGCCTTCAGTGGATATAGCAAACAGACCCAGCATTAAAAATGTATTAATTTGAATCTGTCAAACGCAGTTAAGTTTCAAACAACCACTCATCCATCTATCAATTTATCTATCTATCTATCCATGCATCCATCCATCTGACTATCTATCTATCTATTTATCTATCTGTCCATCTATTCAGCCATCTATCTATCCGTCTATCTCTCCCTCTCTCTCTATCTGTCTATATATATATATATAAAAGAAATAATAAATGAGTATATGCATATATACGTACAAGTATGTGCATATATATATACATATATATATATATAAAAGAAATAATAAATGAG
>NC_068986.1:49487637-49489661 GCF_001194135.2 Octopus bimaculoides
AATGGAGGATAATATGCTGTACCCAACGACTTGCAGACAATGTATCCCGTTGAATTCATTAACTTAATTTGTAACTAAAGTGACAAAAAACCACAAAGTACAAGTGTTTATGACAAACCATGTTATATTGACAACCGGCTTTACAAATAAAAGTACATAAGGAATTTGAGAATAAACATAAACTTAATCTTACAGCTGTTTCGGCCTAGCGTTGGTATGCCCCATTCTATCCGAATAGCTCCTGCCGGAGTACTTAGCGGATGAAATGTTGAAATGGGGGTACATGCACGATTCGCTAGGCCTCTTCAGAGATTCACAAAAATTTCCATACAAATATACAGCAACACGGATTTTAAAGTTTATTGCAGTACGCACGTTCCATGCTACTCCATTTATTTAAGTAATGCGAGCATTACATTAAATGCAAAATGCAGAGCATATATGTATATATATATATATATCCATCCATCCATCTGTCTATCTATATCTGTGTATCACTCTAGCTATTTATCCATCCGTACATCCATCTATCTATCTGAACATCTGTCTATCTATCTATCTATCTATCTATCTATCTATCTATCTATCTATCTATCTATCTATCAACATGCGACGTGCAACCTTTTCTCATCTATTAACCCCTTTGATTACCATTGTATTCTGGTGGACCCCTATGCTCATTCGATGTTTTAAAAACTAGTTTTATAAATACTTCTTTCAAAATTCCTATTTTCATTTTCACACGTTCACATGCATACGTTAGCATGAAACACGTTTTACTATGTTAAGCGTTAGAGAAAGAAACCTTGTTGTTTATTACAACAAATACATCTGAAGCAAAAATTTTTCATGGACCCTTAAGATAATATTGTGGATCCCCAAATTACTATTTTGCTTGCATGGACCCTCAAAAATCTTACATGGAAACCCCCTCCCCAGGGGCATATCGATCTTGGCTGAGAGTCACTGCTGTAATGGAAGACATTTGGCTGAGATACCGCAAGTGGGACTAAACTGGAAACTGGTTTCAAAATTGTTCTTTACATTATGAATTCCCTACGAGAAAAAGAAAAACTAACACTTGTGTACGGTGTTGCGACTGACAGATCATATCGGCTTCAAATTTTAGCACAAGGCCAGCAATTTCGTGGGAGGGGGTAATCGATTACATCGACCCCAGTGCTCACTTGGTACTTATTTTATCAACCCCAAAAGCAAGAAATGAAAGACAAAGTTGTACCCAGAGCATAAAGTCGGAAGAATTGCCGCTATGCATTTTGTCCGGCGCGGTACTGTCTCTGCCAGCTCGCCGCCTTTGCTTCAAATGGATAATATACCTGATTCTAACATATTGGCTGAACATGGGAACGATATAATGGGGCGGAAACCACCAGGTGGTCGGTCGACTTCCAAGAAATAACAGTCAAGTTTCCTTCAAATCACAGCGTACCGTCTGAAAAGAAATAGAAAGAGCACATTTAGGTAACGTAGTCTTTGATACACTATTCTGCATCAGAAAACAAAGAAGTGGTGGTCATGGTTGAGATACTTTGATTATTGGACTTCCTGGTCATAACCATTATTGATAAATTTAATTCTCTCCCTCTATCTTATTTTATAAATTTTGCTGTGCAACAGATGGCGCTGCATTTGCTTTGACGGCTTTTTTTTTTAATATGCTTAGGTTATGATATATGGCTGTAGATAGTGGCTACAGTTTGGTTGTTGTTGTTATTGTTGTATTTGTTGTTAGTGTTGTTGCTTTTCATTTTCTTCTTCTTCTTCTTAAAGGTGCTCGTGGTGGTAGCGGTGGTGGTGATGGTGATGGTGATGGTGGTAGTTGGTATAGTGCTAGTGATGGCTTGTGTTTGTTAGTCATAGTGACAATGCGCGATGATGGATATGGTAGCGATCGTAGTGGTGGGGATAAGAATAGCAGCGATGGTGGTGGTGGTGGCGATGGTGGTGGTGATGGTGGTGGTGGTGGTGGTCTTCGTCGTCGTCGTCGTCGTCGTTGTGGTGAT
>NC_068986.1:49490261-49494385 GCF_001194135.2 Octopus bimaculoides
AGTGGTGGGGATAAGAATAGCAGCGATGGTGGTGGTGGTGGCGATGGTGGTGGTGATGGTGGTGGTGGTGGTGGTCTTCGTCGTCGTCGTCGTCGTCGTTGTGGTGATTCTGCTACTGCTGTTGCTGCTGTTTATCCCTAGGTCAGACCAAGGTGAGAAAACCTCCAGCCAAAGACATTCCATCCGTGGCCATAACGTCAGTTGTTTTGATGAACGGTATTACTAAGGCTACATTATCAAACGTGAGTTTCCCCTTTTAAGAGGACAAAGTTCAATTTGAGGAAGTTAATGCTACTATTTCTAACAGGCACGTAGCAGCATTTTTGTTGAGTTGGTTTGTTATTTGTTTGTGTAGGGGTGGGGTGAAATTTGTTTTTTTTTTACTGCTTTTCATTGTTGTTTTAGTGGTTGTTATAGTTGTTGCTGCTGTCATCGTCATTGTCGTCGTTGTCGGCATTGTTGTTGTTGTTGCTTAGCCTCAAGTCAATCCAGTTCGCACACCAATGATCAGGGGCATTCCAGTTGTGACCATCCCAGCGTTATCTTATCTTGCAATTCTCAACACTTTACACCAATGTCTTTCATCTTTTACTCGCATTTTAGACCGATCTACAGACATCCCAAACATATTTTCTTTTAATCTCTTTCTCGCCTCAAAAACTAACCTCTTCCAAGCCGTGATTATCTCTGTAGAAAGTGACCGACAACCGTATCCTACAGAGGTACTGTATTGTGTACTTCGTGTAGAATGTGATTTGTGTTGGGTTGTTGGTATGGTGCAGAGATCGGATCATCCAGTAAGTACAGAGACAATCAGTAGTTGGTAGAGGTTAGAGATGAAATTGAAAACTGTTAAAAACCTTTTTATTGTAGATTTTTTTGTGGTCGATCAGCCTTGTGAAAATTACTTGACCGCTTTTTCGAATTAGAGCAAACAAGTACAAAAGATGTCCTTTCTTGGGTTCAACACGTCTTCGTTCTGCAGTAATAAGAAATTTCTTTTCTGTTAAGCAAAGATAATAATTCAGTTTCTTATTTCTTTATTACCTACAAGGAGCTAAACATAGAGGGGACAAACAAGGACAGACAAACGGGTTAAGTCGATTACATCGACCCCAGTGCGTAGCTGGTACTTAATTTATCGACCCCGAAAGGATGAAAGGCAAAGTCGACCTCGGCGAAATTTGAACTCAGAACGTAACGGCAGACGAAATACCGCTAAACATTTCGTCCGGCGTGCTAACGTTTCTTATTTCTTTATTACCTACAAAGAGTTAAACATAGAGGGGACAAACAAGGACAGATAAAGGGATTAAGTCGATTACATCGACCCCAGTGCGTAACTGGTACTTAATTCATCGACCCCGAAAGGATGAAAGGCAAAGTCGACTTCTTTGAAATTTGAACTCAGAACGTAGCGGCAGACGAAATACCGCTAAACATTTCGTCCGGCGTGCTAACGTTTCTGCCAGCTCACCGCCTTGCGATAATTCAGTTTCTTTCTCCTATTTCCACAAATGTAAGCAAATGCAAACGCAAGAATATTGTCACTGATTTGCCTTGAACGCCAAGAATTTTCGAAGTCTACAAGCAAATTTCTTGTGTGGGTTGACCAATGAATGCTTATGCGAGCAAAATCGCGTTTTAAATTTAATCCCTGTTTATCCTTTGTAAGATTTCAATGGTAAGTTATCATTTAATTCCACTTTGGCACAGTACATCAAAGAACTAGTAAGGCAGTCTATTAAACGAGCAGTTATCTGCTCCCGTTTATGGAATGACTATTAATTGGCAATTGTTTTGCATTAATTGAATTTGTAATGTTGCCAACATTTTTGCAAAGTGTACGTGAAATCTTAAAAGAATTTCTATTAAAGACCTTAAAATAATTATATTCTTTTTTCACAAAAACAGAAGATTAAGTTAGGAAGCCTTCAAGCAATATTCATACGAACTTCAAAGCTAAAAAAAAAATTATTGTATTGTAGCACAAGATTTTTCTATTGGCTAGTTCGACATTTGATAACTGCAAGCCTAGATATATAAACTGTCCATAAATTACCCTTACAATGAAAAATAAAGATAACTCAGCAGAGTTTATCGAAAAACAAAGACAAAGTTTTATTAGAAATATCAGAAAACTTCCATGTAGGTTATATTGGTTTCACGCAACACATTTAGACGATGCGTGTAGAAGTTGTAAAGATAATTTATGGTCACTCTGTATAACCTAACATCCCTGAAAATCCGCTACTACTAAATAATTTGTTATAAAATTACAATGCTTTTACAAAAAAATGATGTATGTTAACTGAAGGCTAAGTTAGGAATATTTGGTGGCTGACCAGGACCCTTGATATTATAAAACAATCTTTCATTAGGTTTATAACAAAAGAAGATTTATTAACTTATAAATCTAATGTTATGTCAAGAATACTCATTTTTGTTAGGTTGCTCACCACCATAATTTCTTATTCTCATTCACTGAATATTAAAATAATATCCTTGGTAAATATATCTACATTATGCTCGTTCATATTTGGTAAGAGAAATAACCTATCGTTACGATAAAGCCCTCCCTCAAAGATCGGGAACCTCATGTTCAAGCAGATTCCAAACCTGTGATTTTACACACTTCAACCAAATCAACAGCATCCATAAACACATCGCTCAAATTCTCACTATTCTTTTCTGTTTATATATTTTTTTTTACTTCACCAATACCAATATTTGTATTACTTGTTCGTAGTATTGGCTTAATAATAAAGGGATAAAAATCCACAATATCAGACTAAAATATATATATATATAAAAACTACAATTACGTTTATTAATATATTTGACAAAGATTCTATTTTGCGAAAGAAAATAGAACTTAGGAAGAGATGATAATATTTTTTGCCTAGTCACTTTGAGTTATCGAAAAATCTGTTTACACGTTTCCATTTCTTCTTTTCTTTTTTGCTGTGCGATATAATTTGTCAGCATAATGTATAATATTCATTTCGTTAGTTATCCCCAACATCATTCAGTGACTAAATTTGAAATTAGGATTCCCTCTGCAAGGAATATTTACAACTCTGTTTGGTCCCAACTATAACAATCGTTTCATTTTCCATTATCATAACCTGCATAATTTGAAAGAAAAAAGAATATTAGTTCCAATCAGTTAGTAATCGCCTCTGATAGCGCTGTCACGTGTCTGGACTTTCTCACACTAACGTGGGGCACTAAAAGTATATTTGCCAAATCCTATACATTTCAATGCTTGTTTATATGTTTAATATTTCAACATATACACAGACACACACACACACACACAGGTACACGTGTTGGAGCAATCTCGATTATAACCAGCCGAAATTGCAAAGATATTTTGGAACTTGACTAAGGAAAGAAAACTCTGAATGACCTGTCCTTGTTTTCTTTGTATCGTCTATCTGGATGTTTTGTTGTCCCTTTTTTGTATCATCTGTCTGGATGTTTTGCATTCTTGTCCCATTTTGTATTTTTCATATATAAAAAATTATATATATATATATATATATATATATATATATATATATATATATATGATCAATCATCTATTATGCTGCGCTTAAGTGTATTTAAGCGCAAGGAATTTCTAAATTATTAATATTCAGGAATATTCATTTTTACCTATTCCCTGTAACTTCTCTAAAAAATTAAATCCTTTACCCACGAAGTATTTCCTTGATTTCAAAATGAATTCTGTTCTTTTCAGCATATACATACATAAATGCATACACACACACTTACACACACATACACATCATGTGTGTGTGTGTGTGTGTGTGTCACATATTTACACAACCAGCGAAAACGTTTACCAATACACCCTCCCCTACTCCTTCTTTTCTCTCTCTCTCTCTCTCCCTCTTTCTTTCTCTATCTCTATTGCTCACTCTCACTCGCACTCTTCTATGCGTCATTTTTTCCACTTTCCCCCTCCTGTCCATTTTTTACTTTCCTTCATATGCTCTCACTTTCTTCTTCTTACTCTTTTTCTTCTTCTTCTTCTTCTTCTTCTTCTTCTTCTTCTTCTTCTTCTTCTTCTTCTTCTTCTTCTTCTTCTTCTTCTTCTTCTTCTTCTTCTTCTTCTT
>NC_068986.1:49495414-49495803 GCF_001194135.2 Octopus bimaculoides
TATATATATATATATATATATATATATAGATAGATAGATAGATAGATAGATAGATAGATAGATAGATAGATAGATAAATGCGTTTGTATGCGCATGCGTGTGTATGTCTGTATGTGCGTGTATGTGCGTATGTATGTTTTCTTTATGTATGAGTGTCTCCCTTACGGGAAATTTTTGTTCTGTTTATGTCGTAGTTGGTCGAAGTCAAAAGGTTGGCGATGATGATGATGATGATGATGATGACGACGACGACGATGACGATGACGATGACGGCGGTGGTGGTGACGACGAAAATATTTGTGTGTGTGTGTGTGTTTGTGTGGATATGTGTATATGTAAAGATTGTTGTATCTGACTGTATAAGTTCGTGTTCGTGCCTCTGTATGGGA
>NC_068986.1:49495857-49496315 GCF_001194135.2 Octopus bimaculoides
AGCGCGAGTGTGGGCGCTCTTGTGATTAGTACATGTTGAAATGGGAAAAGATTTATGAAGGGTGGTGTTCCTTGATAAATTAACTATACACATACACATATTCACATACATATGCCCATACACACACGCACACGCACACATACACACACTTACATACGCATGCACATTTTATAAATGCCTGTACACAGAAATGATTTTAAGAACACCTATATATGTGTACACTCATACATATCCATACATACATACATATATATATATATAATCATAAATGTATAGGGATTGACAGTAACCTGCTTCTCCAACATACTGAGAATTCAGAAATAGCAGTCAAAGAACTACTGATTTCAAAACTACAAATTAATTTACCGAAAAAGGTTTTTTTCATACTGAGCTACCCGGCAGAATTGTTAATTATTAATTTTATTACTAATTGATGATTTCCCTGCCCTGCATATCTA
>NC_068986.1:49496891-49497702 GCF_001194135.2 Octopus bimaculoides
GCTCGTGAATTAACGTGCAAGTGGCTGAGCACTCCAAAGACACGTGTACCCTTAACGTAGTTCTCGGGGATATTCAGCGTGACACAGTGTGACAAGGCTGACCCTTTGAAATACAGGCACAACAGAAACAAAAAGTAAGAGTGAGAGAAAGTTGTGGTGAAAGAGTACAGCAGGGTTCGCCACCATCCCCTGCCGGAGCCTCGTGGAGCTTTAGGTGTTTTCGCTCAATAAACACTCACAGCGCCCGGTCTGGGAATCGAAACCGCGAGTCCGCTGCCCTAACCACTGGGCCATTGCGCCTCCACTGGCAAGCAATACATATATTAAAATTGGAACGATACAGAGAAGATTAGCATGGCCCCTACACAAGGATGACAGGCAAATTCGTGAAGCGCTGTATATTTTTCCAAGGTGGTGCTCTAGCATGGCCGCACTCTGATGACTGGTAAAAGTAATAAGTAAAGATATGATATGACTCTGAGGGGAAACGACTCGTGACCAGAAGACTGTTTGAGAGAATCGCGTTGGACTGAAATTTAATGTTCAGGGCTTTGTGTTAATGTTGTTATTGTTATTGTTATTGTGTTATTATTTATGATGAAGGTAGTGTCATAGACGACGACGTTAGTGTTGAAGATGACAAAGACGATGACAATAATGATGACAATGATGTAATTAGTTTGTTGACGACAATGATGGTGAGGACGATGAAAAAAAAAAGAACGATAATGACGGGAGCAATGACGGCAACGGCGACAATTATAATGATGATGACGATGACGATGACGATGATGATGGTGATGATGATGAT
>NC_068986.1:49499731-49503026 GCF_001194135.2 Octopus bimaculoides
ATATATAATTTTTTATTTATGCGCTTTTTAAAGCCTACCCAGGTTCATGGGCCCGGTTTCCCGGTTTCTATAGCGTATGTGTTCTCCACCAGTTGGACGGGACGCCGGTCTATCGCAGCGTTACTCAAGAAATAGGAAGAAAGAGTGAGAGAAAGTTGGGGCGAAAGAGTACAACGGGGGTAACCACCACCCTCTACCGGAGCTTCGTGGAGCTTTAGGTGTCTTCGCTCAATAAACACACACAGCAACCGGTCTGGGAATCGAAAGCTCGATCCTCCGACCGCAAGTCCACTGCACTAACCACTGGGTCATTGCGCCTCCACATATGTATAGATATATATATATTTACAGAGAGAGAGAGAGTGTGTGATGTATGTATGTATGTATGTATGTATGATCGACTTTCTGAAACACGTATAAATTGAGTATGCGCGCGCGTGTGTGTGTCTCTGTGTATGTAAAATACAGCCTCGATGAGAAAAACTGAAATTAAATTCTAATATTACAAAGTCTGATGACGGTGAGCTAGCAGAAACGTTAGCTCACCGAGCAAAATGCTTAGCGACGTTTCGTCTGTCTTCACATTCTGAGTACAAATTCTGCCGGGGTCGACTTTACCTTTCATGCTCTCGCGGTCGATTAAATAAGTACTCACTAGAGTAGATGTAATCGAGTCACCCCCATCCACCTTCTAATTTACTATAGGTCTTGTACAAAAGAATATTACAAAGTCTGAGAGATGGCCAGCTGGCAGAATCGTTAGCAAGGCGGCGATGTGCATAGTACGTTCTGAGTTCAAACTCCATTCAGGCTGACTTTACCTTTCTTCTTTTTCCCCTCCTGTTAGTTCTTTATAATAATAATAATAATAGAGTAACTGTCATCCCAGTAGTTGTTGGGGCACTAGGAGCAAATTGAATATAACTTTAGGCATTTAATACAAAAATTCTAATTTTCAAACCTACGTTCCAAACTTTTGGCCACGTCTGTAAATGAAATAAATATATGATTATAGAAAAACAGAATTAAAACAAGATGTAATTTAAAGGATGAAACTCATTGCGTAACTCTGTCTCACACATACACAAGTGAGGACCCATCAGGGTTGTTAGATCAGAGTATCCCACGACTCCATTCGACTTTCACTCATTATACCCAAAACAAGTGCAATAGAAGGCGCACATGAGTAGATTTTGTGTTGGCCATGCGGAAAAGAAACCAACAATTTCTGGGTGTTTTATATTTTATAATATGGTAAATCTCAAATGTAGTTGGCCTTCATCAGCATTACATTCCACCATTTGCTTGTCTCCTGTATAACAGCTACAAATCCTCCACGTTACCATTAATTTTGTTGGAGGTCAGATGAGATCTCTATGACACATTGCTCGTTCTCAATGCCCTGAAGTTCATGTTATTCTGCGAAGTGAGTTATTCATAGTATCATTTAAAATACCTTTTGCTTTCTCCTATTGACGATTTTACGGAGTTTTTTCTGTTTTTCTTTCTCTCTACGTGGCTTAGTGTGGAGGAGCAATGGCCCAGTGGTTAGGACAGCGGACTCGCGGTCATAGAATCGCGGTTTCGATTCCCAGACCGGGTGTTGTGAGTGTTTATTGAACGAAAACACCTAAAGCTCCACGAGGCTCCGGCAGGGGATGGTGGCGAACCCTGCTGTACTCTTTCACCACAACTGTCTCTCACTCTTACTTCCTGTTTTTGTTGTGCCTGTAATTCAAAGGGCTAGCCTTGTCACACTGTGTCACGCTGAATACCCCTGAGAGCTACGTTGAGGGTACACGTGTCTGTGGAGTGTTCAGCCACTTGCACGTTAATTTCACGAGTTGGCTGTTCCGTTGATAGGATCAACTGGAACCCTCGACGTCGTAAGCGACGGAGTGCCAACAAAAAAAAAAACATCGCTTAGTGATTAGGATATTCGGTTCACGATGGTAAGGTCGTGAGTTCAATTCCCGGTGACGCGTTGAGTCCTTGAGCAAGACACTTTATTTCACATTGGTCCATTCCACTCGGCTGACAAAAAATGAGCAGTACCTGTATATCAAAGAGCCATCCTTGTCAAATTCTGCATCACGCTGAATCTCCCTGGGAACTACGATAAGGGTACATATATCTGTGGAGTGCTCAGCCTCTTGCACGTTAATTTCACGACCAGGCTGTTCCGTCAATGGGATCAACTTGGAACCCTCGTCGTCATAACCAGCAGAGTGCCAGTTTTACCCTTTTTTTTGGCTCTGCAGCGGTGTACCATTTGTCTTATATAACGTCGATACTTCTCCCCAATGTCACGAGTCGATGAGGAGTTACTGCTGGGAGTGGTGCTTTGACATTGTTTGCTTCTGAAGAAGAGAACGTGGTAATCTTCTTCACCATTTCCAGGACATCAGCAGACCGTCGCTCACCACTCTCTCTCTCTATCTATCTATCTATCTATTTATCTATCTAGCTATCTAGCTAGCTATCTCCCTTTCTCCCTCTCTTTCTCTCACTTTCACCTTCATTCCAATTTCTCTGGAGAGAAAGCCGTCAAGTGTATCTTTCTACCACAATTATAACTGTTGGACATTATGCCTTTCATCACTAGTATCTCGTTTCAGTTTCGCGCTCAAAACAGAACAAAACGTTGGAATAGTCCTGTACTTTTAAGGATACATAAGGACTTATGAACTCATGCAAACCTGAATTTAAATTCACTTTCTCCTCGACTTACGACCTATGCGACTTACGACCATCCACACTTACGACCATCCACACTTACGACCACAAAAAATAAGGAAATTAAAAAATAAATCAATAAATCGATTGTCAGACGTTGGGCAGTTACGCGTACGATAACTATGGCAGCATCTGGCAACGCAGGCCACCCTCAGACCCAGACATCCTCTCAATCGCTTTCAAGCATCAGTTGTGTTTGAATGAAAAACATAGTGCTGAAAAATATAGATCCGACATACGACCTCTCAGTCGGAACGGAACTCGGTCGTAAGTCGAGAAGTTGTATATATATATATATATATATATATATATACACACACATTTATGTTGGCCAAAATTGAGGTGTAAACCTTCTTCCAAGTGGTCGACTTGAAAAATTGTTAAGACACTAGGATATTTTCCTACTTTTCTTAAAAAAAACCAATGGTAGCCTTAATTCACAAACAAAAAAATTGTATCCACCCATGCGGTGTTGAGCACTCATTTTCGTCGTTCGACATATACGTGTGTGTATATATATATATATATATATATATATATATATATAAAAACATAATTA
>NC_068986.1:49503567-49509809 GCF_001194135.2 Octopus bimaculoides
ATATATATATATATATACGCTCGCTCGCGTGTGTATGTATTCAAATACAAAATGGAAACCAGCGCTGGTGCAATAAATACTTTTGACCACTTATACATAATGTATATACCCCGTGTATTTGCCGGTGGGCGCTTGGTGTTATAACACCTGAAAATTATGGACAGGTGAGACAACTCACACCAAATCCCATTCAGAAATGATGGCCGATAATGTCTATGTGTGTGTGTGTGTGTTCGTGTGCAAATACATGCAAATCTGTAAATGATGTATGTATATTTACATATTCATGCATACGCATATATAAGTATACATATACAAACACATCTACATTAATGTATTCTCATACATACACAGGCACATATACACACACGCACACACACTCACACATACGCACGCATGCGCACATCACATTATTGTGTAAATATTGAGGCAAACCATTTAAGAAGCAGCTGTTACAAATCTTATCTGATGTTTCAACAGTAACAACGACGACGATAACAACAACAGCAGCAGCCACAATAACGATACTAGCAACCAGAACAACACGAATACCATCACCAACACATTGAAGGTGGCACTCCGTCGCTTGCGACGACGAGGGAATCAGCATGCATTTCTCACCGTGTAGAACAAACAGCAGATATATCGCAGCAGTCGAGACTTTACCGAGAATTTACTCTCCTCTGTTCAGAAATCACAGTTGGCACGATACTAAATCATAGAAAGAAGAAATACCAGTTATTATTGGCGTCATTATAGGCGGCAGCTGGTAGAATCGTTATCGCATGGGAGAAAATGCTTAGCGACATTTATTCCGACTTTAACATTCTGAATTCAAATACTAACCTTGCCTTTGGTCATTTCGAGGTCGAAAAAAATAAGAACTATTTGAGCACTTGGATCGCTGTAATCGACTTGTCCCCTCCCCACGAACTTTCTGGCCCAGTGCAAAAATTTGAAACAAATACTGGCGCTTTGAAAAACGTGTTATTCATAATTTCGCTACGCACAAGTATGATGCATTCAAATAAAGTTCGTAAGTGCTTTCTATATATTTTCTAATTTTTAACTTTAAAATATAGTTTAAAATTTGTATGAAATGAGTCAAATATGTTTTTTTTCTTTGTTGTTTTTTGTTTTGTTGCGTTTTTTTTTTTATATATAATTTGATCCCCTGAACGCTATGTTATAAAAAAAAAAATTGAAAGCCACTGTTTTGAATAATTCGCATCACGATTATTTCTGCTCATAGACTTGCTTGACCAGGGGCTGGTCTGAAACTAAACAACATTAGCAAGCACCAGCAACAACAATATCATCATCATCATCATCATCATCTCTAACATTATCCGTCATCATTATTTCTGGAATATAAATAATTTCTTTATTCACAAGATCATTATCTTTTAAGGGAAATGTTAATACTTAACTGGTATCGAATTTTATCGATTTTAAGGATTAAAAACAAAGATGACGTTGGATGGGATTTGAACTGAAACCGTAGAGCCCCGGAAGAAATACCGATAAGAATTTGTTGGGCGCTCTAATGATTTTGCCAGCTCACTGCCTTTATCTGTGGTATAACTAGTGGGGAGGACAAAAATGTGTGGTAGACAAACAAGTTCTATAAATGAAGAGAGGTAAAAAGACATTGAGCAACATCTATGGGACGAGTTAGTGATAATAAAACGTTATCAGAGAAATCGTTAACGAAGAGATTACAATTCCAATCGACATACATAGAGGAAGAACAAAAAACAATTCTGTTCCTCTTCTGTCTATCCATCCATTTGTCCGGGTACTAAAAAAGAATCTTTCTTCCTAAAAAGTACCGTGAATAATTTCAGTGTCATATGCGATGAAAGAAAAGCTAGTAGTGCCAGTAGAGTGCTCCTTCAAATACAGTTGCTGTATGCATGACTGCCACTCCTATGTGGGCCTTTACAACTACAGCAAACGCTGCACCACCATCAACAGATGACACAATTTCTAAGGACACAGATCCATGGTCTCCCGAGAGCGACAGATGTCTACTATTCACCTTATGTCCTCTCCAAGTTGTAAGTCATCTGTAAGTTATCTAGCTCGTTCATTAGCCGTTCTCTTCCTGAAACCACAGTGGTGTTATGGGATTGCATCATGAACTTTTCATTGCTGTCCACTGAAGTTCATTTTTCTGTTTATTTATTTTTTTATTTTTTATTTTTTTTATCTTTGTTACTTCAACAATTTGACCTTTTTTCTCTTCTTCTATCTCCTTCTCCTTATCATCATCATATGTCATGGTGTAGTGCTATTCGGAGAATGTGAAAGAATAATAATCAAGTACATGCTAATTTCATTATCAAGAATTTATTCTTGAGATTTGGTGAAAACAAGTCTCATCAAATCTCAAGAATATTTCTTAAATTTCATGCAGAATATAGGATCGTACTTTTCTGCGGGTCGACAGAAAAGTACCATCCTATTTCAGTCTTTTAAGTAGCATTTTGGGGTGTTGTGCCAAATGCACCAATTATCTCAGGAATAATTGTTGTCTTACTCTTTCAGTCTCTTCAGCTTTCTGGATAGATCCTGATATTTATCAATTTCTTTCTTATTCACTCTATTATTATAGAGATTTACGAAGTAGGTATCTTCTAGAATCATGTCTGGTCTTCTTGCTTCAATAGTACGGTCAGTTTTTATGGTGAAGTTCATTTTCTATCACAGCCTCTAGTTCGTGTTCATACCACATTTCTGTTATTTTGAAACCACACACTCGACTAGCATCTCATTACACTCCTTCACCTACACAGTCATGTCTGTGCTTATACACTATTTTGTGATAGTATACTGCACTCACTCAAAATATGATTGATACTTTCGTCTCCTTTCCTGCAGATTCTACTTTTGCTGTCTAACTGAGTTATGTCGATTTTTGCCTTTATCAGATTTGTTCTAATGGTTTGTTCCTGAGCGGCTTTAATTAATGTTTCGGTCTCTCGTTTCAGGTTCCTGTTCATCAGTCAGAGCCAGTGATCTTTACATTCAACATTCTCGGTTTGTTGCAAGAACTGGCCATGTAATTCCATTTCTTTCCATTTGCTTGTTCTATTGTTCTTCCTTCTCTCTTTAAATTCTTCTATATTCCGCTCACTTGTTGGGCACCTCTAGCGGCCGATAGTATTCTTTATTTACTCGTATAATTTTTTAATCACAATAGGCGCAGGAGTGGCTGTGTGGTAAGTAGCTTGCTTACCAACCACATGGTTCCGGGTTCAGTCCCACTGCGTGACACCTTGGGCAAGTGTCTTCTACTATAGCCTCGGGCCGACCAAAGCCTTGTGAGTGGATTTGGTAGACGGAAACTGAAAGAAGCCCGTCGTATATATATGTATATATATATATATGTGTGTGTGTGTGTGTGTGTGTGTTTGTGTGTCTGTGTTTGTCCTCCTAGCATTGCTTGACAACCGATGCTGGTGTGTGTATGTCCCCGTCATTTAGCGGTTCGGCAAAAAGAGAACGATAGAATAAGTACTAGGCTTACAAAGAATAAGTCCCGGGGTCGATTTGCTCGATTAAAGGTGGTGCTCCAGCATGGCCGCAGTCAAATGACTGAAACAAGTAAAAGAGTATATCGCAGAACAAACGATGTCTTCTGCATTTGGTAATCCTCTGCCTCCTTTCTTTCTCTGTAGGTTAAATCTGTTGGTATTACTTTTATGGTGGTGTGCGTTGTTTATTGTCTACCTTCTACCCAGGTTCTGTAGCTCAGGCTTAGTCCAGAATAGGAGCAGAGTATCTCAATACGGACATAGCCCATGTATTTGTTGCTTTAATGGTATTCCCTCCATTTGATTGTGTTTCGAGCACCTTCCCAATCCTCCTTTGTACTCTTTAGAGATTTTCTAATTCATTTCTCCTGCCATTATCTTATCCTCTTGCAGCACTCCTAGATATTTGTATCCCACATTATTCCACAACGATTTAATGTTGTTGTCTCGTAATAATTTTATGCCATCAGAGTTTATCTTCTGGTCTCTCTTCATAATTAGCACTGAAAACTTACTCCAAAACTGATTCCACTAATTTGACTGAATACCTCTACTGTTTGGATCAAAGAACCCAGCTCCTTCTCATTTTTTTGTATATAGATTGATTATATATTTTCACCTTGAATTTGGTAAACTCATAGGTAGGCTTTTTCTCAATATATTTGTCAGAGGGATTAACGCAATGACGAAGAGTAGTATAAAGAGCGAGTGTCCCTAGATAATATCCCTGAGTATTTTCACGTTTCCTAGCGATTCCTTTACAAACACCAGTTCTACTTACCACACTCTCATTGTCTTTTTCCATAAAGCTGTTTATCTTCTCATTGACTCTAAGCGTCCTTAGACATTCCAAGAGCCAGCTGTGTGGAACATTGTCGTAAGCTTTCCTGTAATCTATCCATCTAACTGCTAAATTTTTTTTTTCTCACTCGTACTGTCTATATATAGCAGAGCAGCAGTCATTATTATTATTATTATTATTATTATTATTATTATTATTATTATTATTATTATTATTATTTCAAAGATAAAGATAAACGAGAACTAGTTCCTTTCTTATTCGAATAAATTTGTAATACTAAAAGTCTCGGAGGAAAAATATGCAACTGTTTCAAAAATTATATACATCTTGGAACGTGTGTGTGTGTGTGTGTGTGTGTGTGTGTGTGTGTTCTCGACATGTCACTATCTGTAGCATTTGCAAACTGTCCATGTTTTCACAAAAGCAACTTCATTTCCATCGCAAACAAATTAATAACACCCATTATAATAATTTACATGGAATAATTCATCTTGATTTAAATCTTCGTCTGTCTCAGTCTTCATCATTTCATTTGACGCCATCAAAATGTAATGTTATATGGAGACGTAATTTGAGATGTGTCATTTGAAGTAAATATGGCAATTTTTGAAGCTCTACAGTATTTTTATTATATAAAACTATGCTGGATATTTCGTTTTTGCATAGCTTTTCTGTAAGCTATTGTTTCTGTCAATGTCATCATCGTTGTTATTTCGTCCCAGTGTCAAATCTGGTTAAACAGATATACCGATCAATGAACGTTCCTTTTATAACCAGCACATATTTTTCAGAGATATAGTGTATTAATTACTCTTTGTCGCTTACTTGTTTCAGTCGTTGGGCTGTGGCCATGCTGAAGCACCGCTTTGGAAGGTCTTCTTTTTTTTTTGAGTTTGGTACTTATTCTATCGGTCACTTTTGCTGAACCGCTAAGTTACAGAAACATAAACACACCAATACCAGTTGTCAAGCGGTGGTGAGGGACAAACAGAAACAAAAAGACACACACACACAAACACACATATATTAGGTCGTCAGTATGAAATTTGTAGAAAAGAAAAAAGGTTTGCTAATGTTTTATAAATACAAGGAATAGTTTTATTCATCAAATTATGCACCCATATTGTCAATACACTTTTGTCATTTCAGCAGTAGCTTGTCCAGCCCGGAACGGTAAAAGCCTGGCAATCTAGAGTAAATAAAATCTTGGAAAGCCTGATTTACAGCATCATCGGAATTAAATTTTTTCTTATCAAAAAGTAATCCAAATTCTGGAAGAAGTGGTCGTCAGTGGGGGACAAGATCAGGTGAGTATGGTGGATGATGGAGAACTTCCAACTCCAACCCCTGTAGTTTCACCAATGTCATTTTCGTGATGTGTGGTCAGGCGTTGTCTTGCAATAAAATAGGAGTGGATCTGTTGACTAATCAAGGCTGATTTTTTTTTCTGGCGTGTGCCTATACCATCTTTTTTCTGTAGTTATTCCATAGTGTTGACATAGTTTCCAGTGTATATAGGCCCCAACTCTGTAGTGTCTGTGAATATATTCCTTCCTAGCCAAGACTGGGCAGCCAGAGACAATATGATTTATTGTTTCTTGTCCATCTCCACATATTCTACAGTTACTTGTTATGTTTCTTTTCATTATATGTTTTTGGTAATTTCTGGTGGGGAGGCTTTGGTCTTGTGCAGCAATTAAAAATCCTTCAGTCTCTGCTTTGAGTCCTGAGCTTCTCAACCATTGCTGGGATTTTTCTCTGTCTATTTCTTTTGCATTTAGTTTAGCCCAGTATTTTCCATGTAGGGGCTTTTCTTGCCATCGTTTTATCATGGTCCGTTGCTGTTCTAGTTTTAGTTTGGATTTCATGTTTTATAGCTCTTCTTCTTCTTCTTCTTCTTC
>NC_068986.1:49510865-49516773 GCF_001194135.2 Octopus bimaculoides
CATGTAGGTGTTATGCCTAGGGTACCATATATTTGGATTTGTACAGTTTTGTTCTAGTGAATGTTTAAGAAACCATAAGAAAATTATGTGTTTGTTTTAAAATTTGAGATCACATAGACAGTATTTTACGTAGAATATGGGCAGTTCCCATGAGCACTATCTTTTGAACTTCAGCCATTTTGGGGTTTCCTGGTATCTGAGCTAGGTAGTAATCAGCCCGTTTCGCTGATTATTATTATTATGATTATGATTATTATTATTATTATTATTATTATTATTATTATTATTATTATTATTATTAAGGCGACGAGTTGGTAAAATCGTTAGCACGCCCGCTGGTCGAAATGCTTAGCGGTATTTCGTCTGCTGCTACATTCTGAATTCAAATTCCGCCGAGGTTGTCTTTGCCTTTCATCCTTTCGGAGTCGATGAATTAAGTACTAGTGAAACACTGGGGTGGATATAATCGAGTAATCCCCTCCCCAAAAATTTCAGGACTTCTGCCTATAGTAGAAAGGATTATTATCATTATTATTATTAAGGCAGCGATCTGGCAGAATCGTTAGCACGCCGGGGAAAATGCTTAGCGGCATTTCGTCCTTCTTTAAGCATTGAGTTCAAATTCCGTTGAGAATGTCTGTACCTTTTATTCTTTCGGGGTCGATAAATTAAGTACCAGTGAAACACTGGGGTCGATATATCCGACAAGTCCCTTCCTCCAAAATTTCAAGCGTAGTGCCTTTAGTAGAAAGGATTATTATTATTATTATTATTATTATTATTATTATTATTAAAGTGTCAAGCTGGAAGAATTGTTAGCACACCGGATAAAATGCTTAGCAGCATTTCGTCCGTCTTTACGCACTGTGTTCAAATTCCGTCGAGGTTAACTTCAACCTTTATCTTTTTGGGGTCGATGGAAGGTTATTAATAATTTAACATGAACATTTGCAGTTTTAATTCAGCTTACAAGATTATTGGTAAATGTATAAGTATAATCTCGTGACTCTTCATCATAGTTAGTAGATTTGACATTTTTATGTCCAGTTCAAACATTGCCTTGCTTCTAGATTTTAGTTGTTGAAAATCTAATCCAATTTTAAGTAAGAATTTCATTATTTCTCTGATGATAGATTTATTATCTTTTGCGCAACCATATTCCAGCGTAACATGGAACGGCGTTTTCATGTGAATTTGTGAGGTTAATATGAAGTGTCATAATCGCCTTTTAAAAACTTCCCGATGATACTCACTAGTACTCTATACCTCTTCTTTCCCCTGCGGAATATATACAAATAGTGAAAGCTGGTTGTATAATACGCGAAATATTATTTTTAGAGTTTCGAACTATTAGACATAAATCTCGCACATTCCATAATAATAATTCCTTCTGTTTTGGCAATTCTTAAGAGAAGATGATGAGTGGCTAACACTTGCAAACGAAAAGCTAGATGCTTTTTCGTGTGTGTAAATTTATTTCTGTATTTACACTATGTTAACGAAACCTGAGGTACTTTTCCGTGCGCCTCCCTGTAAAATTTCAACTGACAGCAAAGTTGATTTCAAAATTAATGATTATTAGCATTACTAAATTAACTTTAAAATTCAAAGTGTTCGACAGAAACTATGAAAAAGCTTGATGCATACTAAATAATTGTTAGAAATATGTTGAAAAAAATGGAGAAAAAACACAGAGCCAGAATAGTCGCTGGATCTTCAATAACTTTAAAACTCACATCGTACGTAGTAATAATATTTTGGATGAAAAAAAAAATAGAAATCGCCAAACAAATCTGGCTTATGAAACTAAAATTCGTAAGGCAGATCACCTAATGCAAACGATTTTGTCCTCATGCGGTGAGTCGTCGCTTACTGTAATTTCTCGGCTTTTCGCAGAACTCCACCTCTGCTGCCGAGAGTCATGACATATCACAACAAGGTATTGAACTTGACTCTGTGATCCGGACTGCCATTCGTTCTGAGCAGTCAAGTAAAGAACCGCTGCAAAACCTAACACACCTGTTGGGGATCGAGTAGAACACGCCCTTCATGATCCACAAAAGATCAAATTACGACCTTGTTGCTACAACACACCTCTACCACTTGGGCCCAACGAATGGCTTTCATTCCTCCGTGTTTTAAACCGCGTACTTTAGCTCTGACAACGTATCTTTCGTACTAGCACATCTTTCTTAAATATACCTTCCAAGTTTCTAACTATATCTCCCTCCAGACTAGTTTTCTTCTGTCACTAATCCCTATCTAAATCTTATCCATTCAGTTGTTATCGCTCTTTGCAGGACAAACTATTATTTATTGTTTAGGATTGTCTCCAACAATGTCCACTTAACTAATTAGCTCGTCTGGTCTCTGTAAGCATTGCTTGCCGTGGAAGTTTCTAATTTTGGCACAAGGCCAGAAATTTTAGGAGTGGAGACTGGTCGATTACATCGTTCCTAGCAGATGACTGGTACTTTACTTTATTGACCACGAAAGGATGAAAATCAAAGTAAATCTCGGTGAGATTCGACTCGGAATATAAAGAGCCACAACAAACGCCTCAAAGTATATTTTCGATGCTCACGTAATAATAACTTCAAATATTGACACAAGGCCAATAATTTTAGTGAGAGGGGATAAATCGATAACATCGACCCCAGTACTCAAATTGTACTTATCTTATCGACGCCGTAAGGATAAAAGGCAACGTTGCATGTGTCGAGATTTGAAATCAGTATCGAAGATGTCGGAAGAAGCGCTACGAAACATTTTTTCCGCCGCTCTAATGATTCTGCTAGCTCACCACCTTGAACGCTCTGTTAATAATAATAATAATAATAATAATAATAATAATAATAATAATCCTTTCTACTGTAGCCACAAGGTCTGAAATTTGGGGCAAGAAATTAGGTAGATTACATAGACCCCAGTGCGTAACTGGTACTTATTTTATTAACTCCGAAAGGATGAAACGACAAAGTTGACCTCGGCAGAATTTGAACTCAGAACGTAGCGACAGACGAAATACTGCTAAGCATTTCGCCCTGCCTGCTAACGATTCTGCCAGCTCACCGCCTCATTAATAATAATAGTAATAATCCTTTCTACTATATGCACAAAGTCTGGATTTTGGTGGGGTCTCAAATTTTGACTCAAGGCCAACAAGTTCGGAGGAATAAGTGCTATCGATTACATCAACTCGTACTTACTTTATCGACCCCTAAAAAAGAAGGATATTGTCGACCACCGCAGATTTTTAACTCGGAAATTATAGGCAGACGAAATACCACTAAGCATTTCTCCAGCGCACGAACGATTCTACTAGCTCGCCGCCTTAACGATAATAATAATCCTTCTACTAAAGGCACAAGGCCTGAAATTTTGTGCGATAGACTACTCGATAACACTGATACCTATGTAGGTAACAGTGAAGAAAGTTTATTAAAAGCTGCTAGAGTCACAGCAAGACATAAGGAAACCAAAAACCCAAACGAAGTTAAAAACCAGAAAAAAGAACAGAAATTATCTGAGAAGGCGTTGCATGGTAGATTCCCAAAGATAGTTGCAACAAATAGTAGTAGTGAGACTTGGCTATGGTTGCAGAAAGAAAAATCTGAAAAGGGATACAGAAAGTTTATTAGTAGCTACACAAGATCAAGCATTAAAGACTAGTTAGATAAAAGCCAAGATAGACAAAAACCAAGTAGATTCCCAATGTAGATTATGCAAATCAAAACAGGAAAGCGTTACTTATATAGTAAGTGAATGTAGCATGCTGGCACAGAACGAATACAAAAAAAGACATGACAATCTAGGGAGAGTAATCCACTGGAAGCAATGTAGAAGGCTAAGATTTGAACATACTGATAAATGGTATGAACATGAGGCTAGTAAAATACTACAAAGTAAGAAATAATACAAAGTGTTGTGGGACTTTAACATTCAGACCGACAGAGTAATAGAAGCCAGAAGGTCTGATTTAGTAAAAGTAGATAAAGAGAATAGAAAGTGCCAGATAATTGACTTTACAGTCCCAAATGATGGAAAATCAATATGGGAGTTATAGAAAAAAATAGCAAAGTACTAGGACCTATCCATTTAATTACAGAGACTTTGGAAAGTGCGGGTAAAATGTATCTCAGTAGTTATAGATGCATTGGGAACTATCCTTAAAGATCTGAACAGATGGATAGAGGAAATAGGCACAAGACCCAGTTTAGTACAACTCCAAAAAAAGCAGTGTTGTTCGAGGCACCTTGGATACTTAGAAGGTTTCATGGTATCTAAGATTACTTGTTGTAGCCGGATGTTAGGATTTTTTTTCTTTTCCAAAAGTCTAATCTGTTGTATGTATATGAAAAATAATAATAATACTTTCTATTATAGGCACAATGCCTGGAATTTGAGGGGAAAGGGACGATCGATCATATTGACCTTCAGTACTTGACTGGTATTTAATTTATCGACACCGAAAAGATGTAAGGCAAAGTCGACCTCGACGGAATTTAAACTCAGAACATAAAGACGGACGAAATGCCGCAAAGCAGTCTGCTCGGCATGCTAACGATTCTACCAGCTCGCCACCTTAATAATAATTATTATTATTAGAATAATAATAATAAAAAGAAGAAGAAGAAGAAGAAGAAGAAGAAGAAGAAGAATCCTTTTTACTATAGGCACTAGACTTAAAATTTGGACTCAGAACGTAGTGATTGACGAAATACCCCTAAGCATTTTGCCCGGCGTGCTAACGATTCTGCCAGCTCGCTGCCTCAATAATAATAATAATAATAATAATAATAATAAGTACGTACTGTAAGCTTGTTACGAAAAAAGTACGAAGATATGAACGTGCAAAACAATCTGACAACAGAAATAAACGAACCGGTACCCTACGAAAACGATGACCGTCAAAATATAGGGCCGGACGTTGTTCCTCATGTCCCGCAAACAAAGCCAAAACGGCATAAATGGACACGTGAGGAACACATTTCGATCCTACACGCCTATTTCACAGCAGTGCTCTACCCAAAAAACGAAAACGCAACAACACATACATATAAAATATGGAAGAAAATAATGTAAATATACAAATATATATAACATACAGAAAATTGCACTACTGGGTACTGCACACATTCTACGCAAAACACTTTCAATACAGTAAACATAAGAGCACCACAGCAAACCACAGCACATACCCAAGGCGCACAGAGCTGCGCTCGGTAGTGAAGTGAAAGCACGTTATAAAAATAAAACTACTGAACAATAATAATAATAATAATAATTGTCGTTCAACGTACTGGCCCAAGGCCACATATTTAAATAGAAGATGAGTAAATCGGCCATAATATATTATTGGCTTATACGGAATCGACGTTAGAGACCGATGAAAAACGAAGCTAAGCCTCTGGGATTTGAACTCAAAATGTAGAGGAAGGCGACTAAATACCAGAGCCATTTAACCTGGCGAGCTACTATTTTTTTTACTACACCATTGCACTCCATCACCTTTATTAATAATACTAAAATTAATCAATTGAGTTATTGTTCAGGTTCGCTGTAATAATTGCTACAGGTGTTGTTGTTGTAGAAGTATATATCAAATCAAATTAACTGATGACAGCAAACGTCTAGAGTGGGGCGTGTGTGTGTGTGTGTACATGTATGTATGTATGCATGTATGTACGTATGTATGTATGTATGTATGTGGGTAAATAAGTATGTCGGTAGGTAGGTGGGTAAGTAGGTAGGTAGCTAGATAGGTAGGTAGGAAGGAAGGGTAGGTAGGCCGGCATGTATGTGTATGTGCATGAACTTTCGGAATTATATGTGTTATAAATACATATAAATGCACACACACACACACACGCACACACACAAATATATATATATATATATATATATA
>NC_068986.1:49516869-49519025 GCF_001194135.2 Octopus bimaculoides
TATGTGTGTATATATTTATATGTATATATATGTATATATGTATATGTGTATATATATATATATATATATATATATATATATATATATATACACACATATACATATATACATATATATACATATGTATATGTATATATATATATATTATATATATAAACCCGCACACACACAAACACGTGTGTACATACATGCTAGATGTGTGTGTGCAGGTATGTGTGTATGCATGCATGTATGTATGTATGCATTTAGGTAGGTAGGTAGGTAGGTAGGTAGGTAGGTTTGCATGCATGTATGGAGATAGAGACAGGGGAGAGAGACAGGAAGACGGACAGAAAGACAGAAATACAGACAGTGATTGACAGGAAAACAGATACACAAATAGACAGACAGACAGACAGATAGTTAGATAGATAGATAGATAGATAGATAGATAGAGTAATGGCCGGAATTTTGCCAAAGAGAATGTGATGAGTGGAATGAAAAACTTCTCCAACACAAGTGTTTGGCAGGAGAAATCAAGCCTTACCAACATTTGGTGACAGTTTCGGAAGATTTCCAAGAAATCTATTTGAAAGAAACTCTAGCAATAAGAGACGTGAAAAAAATAATCATGTATAATATATATATATATATATATATATATATATATATATATATATATATATATATATATATATATATATATATATATACGCACATATTTACATATACATCTATTTAGAAATATATCTTGCTTTCTATCTATCTATATACATGCGTGTGTGATTAACAGATCGTTGGACACACACACACACACACACACTCACACACACACACACACACACACACATGTATATATGTATGTGCGTGAATATACACAGATATGACAGAAGTAAACAGACACCCTTATAATCGTCGAAATTTATTTAAATCTTAAATTATACATTCAGATTATTTATTAAATACGTGAATAACTATTATTTAGTAGTCGTTATTAATTATTAATATGTGAATAACTATTATTTAGTAGAAATACCCTTTGCATTTTTCAATGCAAGGACCCTATTAGACGTGCTACTGATCAGATGACAAATATTCTCTTGGGGATCTGGCTTTGAGGATGTTTTCTTGTTCTTTTTACGAAGTGCCCTGCCCCACAGGTGTTCAATAGGGTTAATATTTGGTGACTAGCTTGGCCATGGAAGCTTTTTAATACCATTCTCTTCCGACCAATCTTGGGTCTTTTTCGCTGCGTGACAAGGAGCCCCATCTTCCACAAATAAAGTTTTCTTTAATCATTTCACCACTGGAGAAGATTTGCAGGAGTCCTTTTTGCAATATGGACACATTTATCTGAGTTTATGTTTCCCTCACACTCCACCAGCTCTGATCAACCATTGCTCCAAATTGCTTCCTAAGCCATCACATTATAATTGCTGTGTTTCATTGTTGGCTGCAATCTTTTCACATCAAATTCCTGACCTACACTCGGCCACTGTCAGAAAATACAGCAAATCTGGACTCATCAGAGAATATGAGTGTCTCAAAATGCTAATGGCCACCATCTAACTGCCCAATCTTTTCTCTGCTTGATATTGGCTGGTGGAAGAACTGGCTTTCTTTTTGTGGCTCTACCATAGTAGCCAAATTTGTGGAGAGACCTGACAGTTATTCTGGGACTGACATCAACTTGCTCTGCTATGTCAGAAGCCTTGCAAAGAGGATTATCCTCAACACTTCACTTAACAAAGCAGAGGGTCCTGCCAGAGGGCTCTGGCCAACCTGGGTGAGGTGACGTGGACTCCTTCCCCTCTCTGGTGATAGTAAAATCACTCTATTAACTGCAGAAAACAGGATTCCAAGGCTTTCTGCAATTTTACGCTGAGGACTCCTTCAGATTGACCCGCAATGCAATCACTTTGAAATTCGAACAGTTTCAAGGCTTCTTTTGTATGTGGCTTGATTAAACAGTCACATATAGAACCTAGAACATAAAAAATGTTAATTAATAAAAAATATAAACCTTTCCAAGTTAAAATAAACGTAAAACGATGTTTTATAGGGTGTCTGTTTACTTCTGTCATATCTGTGCGACTTCTGCCATGCCTGAATGCATGTGTGTGTGTGTGAGAGACCATGCATACATATATATATATATATATATATATATATATATA